>NC_053028.1:437999937-438299937 GCF_003073215.2 Triticum urartu | reverse complement strand
TTAATGTTAAATACATATTCCTTCGACTATGAGATTATGCAACTCCCGGATACCGGAGGAATACCTTGTGTGCTATCAAACATCACAACGTAACTGGGTGATCATAAAGATGCTCTGCAGGTATCTCCGAAGGTGTTTGTTGAGTTGGCATAGATCTAGATTAGGATTTGTCACTCCGGGTATCGGAGAGGTATCTCTAGGCCCTCTCGATAATACACATCATAAGAAGCCTTGCAAGCAAAGTGACTAAGGAGTTAGTTGCGATATGATGTATTACGGAACGAGTAAAGAGACTTGCCGATGACGAGATTTAACTAGGTATGAAGATACAGATGATCGAATCTCGGGCAAGTAACATACTGATGGACAAAGGGAATTACGTATGTTGTCATAAGGTTCGGCCGATAAAGATCTTTGTCAGTGTCAAAACTGGCGGATCTCGGGTAGGGGGTCCCGAACTATGCGTCTAGGTGGATGGTAACATGAGGCAGGGGACATGATGTTTACCCAGGTTCGGGCCCTCTTGATGGAGGTAATACCCTACGTCCTGCTTGATTGTTCTTGATAATATGAGTAGTACAAGAGTTGATCTACCACGAGATCGAAGAGGCTAAACCCTAGAAGCTAACCTATGGTATGATTGTTGTTCTTCATCCTATGGACTAAACCCTTCGGTTTATATAGACACCGGAGGGGGCTAGGGTTACACAGAGTCGGTTACAAGGAAGGAGATCTACATATCCGTACTACCAAGCTTGCCTTCCACACCAAGGAGAGTCCCATCCGGACACGGGACGAAGTCTTCAATCTTGTATCTTCATAGTCCAACAGTCCGGCCAAAGGATATAGTCCGGTTGTCCAGATACCCCCTAATCCAGGACTCCCTCAGTAGCCCCTGAACCAGGCTTCAATGACGACGAGTCCGGCGCGCAGATTGTCTTCGGCATTGCAAGGCGGGTTCCTCCTCCGAATACTTCATAGAAGATTTTGAACATGAGGATCGTGTCCGGCTTTGCAAAACAAGTTCCACATACAACCGTAGAGAGAATAATATTTTTCACAAATCTAATCTGTCGACGCATTCCGCAGTGTGACATCACACCACAGCCAGGTCACCATTCGAATCGTTTTTCACAACCAACCTCAGCATGCTTCGCGAGGCGGTTTCCTTGGCACGTCTTGTCGAGGCAGAGATCGTGTCCCCTTATTACGGGATTCCCATCAATATGGACGTGGGTAACCCAACCGCGCCATCAATTACGGCGCTTGGGGGATAAGCGAGTTTTACCAGGCTGGTGGGGGCGCATAGTTTCGTCTGCCCTTATAAAGGGATAAAGGTTCACCTTTTTCTACCCATGCCTTCTTCCTCCTTGCTCATCCATTCTCGCGCACTCGAGCTCCAGCGCCCAAGTCCACATCCTTCTCCTCAACTCTCTCCAAACATGTCCGGAGCGGGAGGCAAGTGGATGGTCTCCTCCGTCATGGAGGGGGACATCAAAAAGCTACGCGGGGCCGGATACTTAGCCGCGGATATCGCGCACCGGCTGCCAGCCGCGGGGCAGATCGTCCCCACCCCGGAACCTTACGAAAGGGTGGTTTTCCTCACCCACTTCGTCCGCGGACTAGGGTTCCCCTCCATCCATTTGTCCGTGGACTTATGTTCTATTATGGGCTGGACTTCCATGATCTGGCCCCGAATTTCATCCTCAACATCTCGGCGTTCATCGTCGTGTGCGAGGCTTTCCTCCGCATCTGGCCCCACTTCGGCCTGTGGCTGAAGACCTTCAATGTCAAACCGAAGGTAGTAGGTGGCCAACAAGCGGAATGCGGCGGAGCCATGGTGGGCAAAATGCCCAACGTTACATGGCTTGAGGGCTCCTACATGGAGACCATAAAGGGGTGGCAATCGGGGTGGTTCTACATCACCGAGCCGCGCGACACCAACTGGGTGGCGGCCCCGAGTTTCGATCCGGAATCCCCACTCGGCTTACTTCCTGGAAGGAGAAGGGCCTGTCCTGGGGCTCATCGGTGGAGCTGGACGGACTCCAGAAGTGTATCCGGAACATGATAGGCAAGAAACTCAAGCTTGTCAACATAGTCCAGGTCATGCTCTTCCGCCGGATCCTCCCGTGTCAACAACAGGCTTTCAACTTATGGGAGTTCGACCCGGCCCAGCACCAGACTCTACGTGAGTTCTTCGACACGATGCATAAGGACGTCTGGAAGGTGCTGTTCAAGGGCACCGAGGTCCCCCCCTTACCGAGGACCGCGGGCTAAGCGTGACGCGCCCTGCGAATCCGGTAAGTTCTGTACATCTTGTAGGGTATTTATTTTCCATAGTTTAACCATGTGCGGGATCTGAGCTCCCATGCCTTTGACAGGACTGGGTGAAGACATCAGAGCAGATTGACTGCCCGGCCCCTTTGCCCGAAGACCCTGCAGGCGCTCTCCTGACGGAGATGCGGACCCTGACTCCTTATGAGGTGCCGGAGAAGAAGATCAAGAAGAAGGCCACGGGAACCCGAAAGAGTTCCCGGCGCCAGGTGGTATCAGACTCATCGTCCGATAACTCCAAGACGCACTCCTCCTGTGAAAACGAGGAGGAGGAAGATGAAGATTCTCCCCCTCCAGCCGGGAGAGACAAGAAAAGGAAGGCCGCCCCAACCGGGGAGGCCGAAGGGTCCAAGAAGGGAAGGACTCTCCTTCCGGACTGTTCCACCACCGCCGCCGACAGCGAAGACAAGTGGTTACTCAGGGCCAAGCCCCTGGCGAAGTCGTAAGTATTCGGATACCGGAGTAACTCATAGCATACTTTTATTGCACTGCTTCTCCTCGTCGAATATGATCATGCAGTCCGCCCTGAGCCCGTATCGATGTATCCTCGTCGGACGGTTCCTTGGACTCGTCGGATATGAATAGCGAGTCACTTCCAACCGCCTCCTCCCCTCTTCCTACGGACAATGTCGAGGTATTGTCTCAAGGGGCACCGAACCGAGGGAAGGTAGTCCTGGAGGTGCCTCAAGGCGACCTACCAGATTCCAGGCGCAAAGGGAGCAAGACTCCCAAGGGCTCCAAGTTCGGCCCTCAGCCGAACACCGCGCCGGAACCTCCAGTGGTTCTGGACTCCGGCAGGCGGCCTCCTGCCAAGAGGGGCAAGCCGCCCGTGCTGGTGACCTCTGTCTATACAGAGGCACCGGACAACCTGATGGGAGCGCTTCACGGCGCTTCCATCAACGAAGAGCACCGCACTATTATGAGTGCGGTGATCAAGAAGGTTGAGTCCACCAAGAGCGGACTGACCGAAGCCTGTGCCAGCCTTCTAACAGGCTTTGAGGTAAGTATTTAAAATATAGGGAAATATTACCGCATAGACAGTAGCCCCTGATGCTCTGTTTGGTGTTCACAAAGAAAAGCCGAATAGAGGATCAAATAATATCTACAGGAGTCTAATATAAGTATGTTTGTATGCGTATGCAGGCTTCGCTGCTGACCTCTCCCGCACTGACTGCGGAGGTCGCCGCACTGAAGCAGGACCTCGAGGGGTCCGAGAAAGAGCTCGGCCTTGCCAAGAGGCAGCTCGAGGAGAACAAAGGTAAGTAATACCTTGTCCATATATAAAAGAAAATGTGGTTGCGAAATGATAGGATCATCGTGAATGTGCCAGGGGGCACGACCGAAGTGGCGACCCTGAAGCAAGCGCTGTCCGAGGCCGAAAACAAAGCGGCCAAGGAGCGCACCAAGCGGGAAAAGCAAGAGGCACGGGTGGGCGAGGTGCAGCAAGAGCCCCAGGCTCTCGTGAAGAAGCACGAGACTTTGGAGCTTGACTTGACCTTGTCTATATATATATATACATATAAAGATGTGGTTGCAAAATGATAGGATCATCATGGATGTGCCAGGGGCCACGACCGAAGTGGCGACCCTGAAGCAAGCGTTGTCCGAGGCCGAAAACAAAGCAGCCGAGGAGCGCACCGAGCGGGAGAAACAAGAGGCACGGGTGGGCGAGGTGCAGCAAGAGCTTCAGGATCTCGTGAAGAAGCACGAGACTTTGGAGCTTGACTCGAAGATGTGAGAGTCCGAGCTTGCCGCGGCCCTCGAGAGCACAGAGCATGCCAAGGCCGAAGCCCAAAAGGCCCTCCAGGAAATTGAGGCGATGAGGAAGATAGCGGCGGGTAAGGCATTCATTATGCAAAGCAAGCATGTGAAAGTAAATTACTTGTTACTTACCCGAGTCCGGAGCTCTCCAGGAGCATTCGCAGATTTGCCCCGCAGCGTGTCGGATGCCGCAAAGTACTACCAGGCCGAGGAGGGAAGCTTGAAGGAGAAGTTGTTCTGGTCTCAGTATACTGGGACCGAACACCCGATGCCTGTGAGCGACCAGCTGAAGCAACTGGTTGAGCTGCACAAGGCGGCCGAACAGGCCATGAGAGGCCTTATAGTCCGGATGTGGCCTGGCGACTCCCTTCCCAACAGCTACTTCGGCCTGGTGAGGCGGCTTGTGGATGCCTGCCCACGGCTGGAAGTCATAAAGCGGTATGTCTGCATCGAAGGTGCACGTCGGGCTTTTGCCCGTGCGAAGGTGCACTGGGCCAAGATGGACACCGAGAAGCTGGTGAAGGAGGGGCCGCCGCAGGGCAAGGAGCATCGCCGCCCTGAAATGTATTATGAGGGTGTCCTGAAGGGTGCCCATCTTGTGGTGGACGAGTGTGCAAAGGATGTAATTTTTGAATGAACTTGCTCGTGTGATCCTGTATTATGAAAACTTGTTCATATGCGCTATGCAACGCTTGTTTGAATTTAAAATATTAACTTCTGTGCGGCTGTTTATCAAATCTGTGAGATGGCCAGTCGTCGGCTTCTGCCCCCATGCCACGAGTGCTGGGGTGTTCGGGATAAATCTGAGCACTCTTTTTCCCATTGTTGGGTCCTTCGAGGGAGGTTCTCAGCGCAACGAACATGGCAATCGGACTATAATGCTTTATCACTCTCACTTAGCTATAGAAGTCTACAATTTTAAATTTTGGCGAAGCCCCTAGTATTCGGAAGGCCGAATTTGGGGCGCTATACACGCCTAAGCCGGACAAAGCCGACTCCTCGCCCTAAGCGGCATAAGTCTTTAGGGACTCGAGACCTCTCGAATAGCGACTAGCTCTTGCCTTATCATGACAGTCAGTTTTAGCTTTCTCTACTGAGGTGCTTGCCCAGATGAACCGGGGCACAATCGCAGTAGTTCTCCCAGTGCTACCTTAGCCGATATAGCGAAACGTAAGGTACCAAAACATGGGAGTCGGGCAAACCCAACTATTGACCCAAGACATGATTCAGAGTTGATGCATATAATGCTATAAGTTCGGGGTGCCGCACTGTCAAAAGTGTTCGGACTTCTCACGCCGTATTATGGGGTATGCTTAAGCCCCTGGCATATTGGCCGTACCAGAGTGTACGGGTGCTGAATGTCATGAATGAACATATATATATAAAAGAATAGAGAATGCGGTAATAGTCTAGTGCTATGCATTGTTTATTCAAAAAGGTGCGTCGAAGCAGAATGATACAAGTAGTGCGATAAGCAAAAAGTAGGACTATTTGACATGTCCCCTCCAAGGGCAAGCTGAGGAATGGTATTTAAAGCAGGTATTTCACTCGTTATCAGAGACCACCTGGGAGTTCCATGGTGCGACGTAGCTTTCTGCCTCCTTGGTTGTTGTATCGTGTGTCCGGCAATCATACTGCCAGGCGGGGTTTCCAGAGAGTAAAGTCCTGAAAGAGAGAAAAAATAACATAGATTTCGGCTTTTCCTGGCCAAGGTGCCGGGCGAGCCACTCGTCACGGATGTTATGCTTAAAAGCTGCTAGGGCCTCTGCATCCAGACAGTCAATGATTTGATTTTTCTTTGTCAGGAACCGTGTCCAGAATTGCCTGGCCGATTCCTCTGGCTGCTGAATTATGTGGCTCAAGTCATCGGCATCTGGCGGTCGCACATAAGTGCCCTGGAAGTTGTCGAGGAATGTAGCTTCCAGATCTTCCCAACAGCCAATGGATTCTGCTGGCAGGCTGTTGAGCCAATGCCGAGCTGGTCCTTTGAGTTTGAGTGGGAGGTATTTGATGGCATGTAGATCGTCACCGCGGGCCATGTGGATGTGCAGGAGGAAGTCCTCGATCCATACCATAGGATCTGTTGTACCGTCGTATGATTCGATATTTACGGGTTTGAAACCTTCTGAGATTTGGTGATCCATTACTTCGTCTGTGAAGCATAGGGGGTGTGCGGCACCTTTGTACTGGGCTATATCGCGATGCAGTTCAAATGAGTCTTGTCCGCTGTGTTCGGCCCGGCCGGATTTACTTTTACTGTATTCGGCGTGACGGTTATCGCCTCGCGTAGTGGTGCGCCCTCGTGATCCATAGATCGATCTTGCGTGTTTTGCTTTGTCCTCCAATACGTCTCGCAGGTCTAGCGTGTTTCCCCGTGCCTTGACATTTTTATTTGAGTGGCGTCGGGGTGCGGGCTGAGCTTTTGGCTGAAATGCCTCTCTGTCGCGGCCACGAGGTGGCCGATCAGCCGTGTCATACGCTGGAGATGTAGGTTTTAATGCTTCCTCCTCCAGTCGGGGTAGCAACCTGCGCTTTGGGTAACTCTTACAGGGGCGTTCGAGTTCATATTCCTCGGCCGCAAGGACTTCAGTCCATCTATCAGCTAGCAAATTTTGATCAGCTTGAAGCTGTTGTTGCTTTTTCTTAAGGCTATTTGCCGTGGCTATAAGCCGGCGCTTGAAGCGCTCTTGCTCGACGGGATCCTCAGGCATGACAAATTCATCATCGTCGAGGCTTGCCTCGTCTTCGGAGGGAGGCATGTAATTATCATCCTCCGCCTCTCCATCTGCCGCTCTCTTGGGAGGTCTGGCTTCTCCATCCTCCTGCTCTAAATATTGCTGGAGGGGATTGTCTTCATCTTCGACACTGTCCAGAGTGCTATTATCTCTTGTGCCGGTATCACCGCTTTTGCCTTGGCGAGACTTAGAGCGGCGCCGCTGACGTCGGCGCTTGGGTTGCTTCTTGGAGGGGTCATCCTCCGCTGTCCCGTCACCATTGCCTTCTTTGGGTGTGTCCACCGTATATATATATCATATGATGAGGTGGCTGTCCAGTGCCCTGTGGGCAGTGGTTCTTGTTCGTCTCCTGCATCGTCGTCCATACCGTCGATGTCTTCGGAGTCGAAGTCGAGCATGTCGGTCAAATTATCGACAGTGGCTACCAAGTGGGTGGTGGGTGGGCGGCGAATTTCTTCATCATCTGCATCCCAATCCTGCCGGACATAGTTCGGCCAGGACTCTCCTGACAAGGAGAGAGACCTTAATGAGTTCAATATGTCGCCGAAGGGTGAGTGCTGAAAGATATCCGCGGAGGTGAACTCCATGATCGGCGCCCAGTCGGATTCGATAGGCACGAGCGCAGGCGGTTCGGAGTCCGTGGCCAGGGAAGAATCCGGCAGTTTGGCGTCACGGCTCTCGTGAAGGGTAAGGTCGATACTCGGCTCGATCGCCGCTGAGAATGTAGCCTTCGTGGAGGGGTCTATCCACCCGTCCATGGATGGCGCAATTGGCTCCGAATTGAGGGTCGGAGCGGTTGCCGGTGCGGTCTCCTGAACACTGTCCGATGGTAGAGTTAAATCATGCTCATTGTGATCGTGCGGCGCACTCGGCAGGGGCTCGAATCCGTCGAAGATCAAGTCTCCGCGGATGTCGGCCGTGTAGTTTAGGCTTCCAAACCTGACCTGGTGGCCGGGGGCGTAGCTCTCGATCTGCTCCAGATGGCCAAGCGAGTTGGCCCGCAGTGCGAAGCCGTCGAATACAAAGATCTGTCCGGGGAGAAAAGTCTCACCCTGGACTGCATCGCTATCGATGATCGAAGGAGCCATCAAGCCTAACGATGACAACACAGAGGAACTCTCAATGAAAGCACCAATGTCGGTGTCAAAACCGGCGGATCTCAGGTAGGGGGCCCGAACTGTGCGTCTAGGCGGATGATAACAGGAGGCAGGGGACACGATGTTTACCCAGGTTCGGGCCCTCTTGATGGAGGTAATACCCTACGTCCTGCTTGATTGTTCTTGATAATATGCATAGTACAAGAGTTGATCTACCACGAGATCGAAGAGGCTAAACCCTAGAAGCTAGCCTATGGTATGATTGTTGTTCTTCGTCCTACGGACTAAACCCTCCGGTTTATATAGACACCGGAGGGGGCTAGGGTTACACAGAGTCGGTTACAAGGAAGGAGATCTACATATCCGTACTGCTAAGCTTGCCTTCCACGCCAAGGAGAGTCCCATCCGGACACGGTACGAAGTCTTCAATCTTGTATCTTCATAGTCCAACAGTCCGGCCAAAGGATATAGTCCGGCTGTCCGGGTACCCCCTAATCCAGGACTCCCTCAATCTTCGTAGAATATGTAGGAGCCAATATGGGCATCCAGGTTCCGCTATTGGTTATTGACCGGAGATGTGTCTCGGTCATGTCTACATAGTTCTCGAACCCACAGGGTCCGCATGCTTAACGTTCATTGACGATATAGTGTTATATGAGTTATATGATTTGGTGACCGAATGTTGCTCGGAGTCCCGGATGAGATCACATACCTGACGAGGAGCTTCGGAATGGTTCGGAGGTAAATATCGCTATATAGGACGGTGGTATTCGGACATCAGAAGTGTGTCGGGGTGTATCAGGTAGTCATCGAAATACCAGAGGGGGTACCGAACACCCCTGGGAGGGTAATGGGCCTACTGGGCCATTAGAGGGGAGCACACCAGCCCACAAGGGGCTGGCACACCCCCTATGGAAGTCGGCCAAGTGGGAGAAAGGAAAGGGGGGATTCGGCCTCCCCCTTCCTTCCCTCTCCCCCCTTTCCTTTCCCCCTTCGGCAAATATGGTAGGGGGCGCCACTTGGGAAGGATCCCAAGTAGGATTCGGCCTACTTGGGGGCTCCTCCTAGCTGCTCCTCCTCCCCCCCACCTATATATATATGTGTGTGTGTGTGTGTGTGTGTGTGTGGGAGGCGCGCCACACATAACCACGACAATTGCTTAGCCATGTGCGGCACCCTCCTCCGGCGTTTACACCCTCTGTCATATTTTCGTAGTGCTTAGGTGAAGCCCTGCGGAGATAATTTCACCATCAGCTTCATCACGTCGTCGTGCTGCCGAAACTCATCCACTACTTCACCATCTTGCTGGATCAAGAAGGTGAGGACGTCACCGAGCTAAACGTGTGCTGAACACGGAGGTGTCGTGCGTTTGGTACTTGATTGGTTGGAGCGTGAAGAAGTTCGACTACATCAACCACGTTAATAAACGCTTCCGCTTACGGTCTATGAGGTATGTAGACACACTCTCCCCTCTCGTTGGTATGCATCTGCTTGATAGATCTTGCGCGTGCGTAGATTTTTTTTGTTTTCCATACAGTTTTTCCCAACATGGTGCATAAAAGAAAAGTGAAATCTAAACACAAAATACGCTCCAAGATTTAGGCATATCACGTGAACGAAACGAAAACCTAAACATACCGATACTTGTTGAAGAAAGATGGGATGCCTTCCGGGGCATCCCCAAGCTTAGACGCTTGAGTCTCCTTGAATATTTACTTGGGGTGCCTTGGGCATCCCCAAGCTTGAACTCTTGCCTCTCCTCCTTCTCCTCATACCAAGACCTCCTCGATCTTTGAACACCTCATCCACACAAAACTTAACAGAAAGCTCGGTGAGTCCGTTAGTATAATAATGCAAATCACTACTTTAAGTACTGTTGCAAACCCATTCATATTTTGTTTTTGAATTATAGCTATTGTATTATAACTTCTCCATGGCTTATACCACCGATACAGTCGATAGTTTCATCAAAACAAGCAAAAGCAAAAATAGGACAGTCTGTAGTAATCTGAACATTGACCATACTTCTGTAACTTAAAAATTATGAAACATTAGGACAAAATAAACATTTTGTATAGCAACATTGTATAAAAATTTCAGAAACTTTTGACATTCCAGTAAAAAATGTAAATTCACGCACTACAGCCAAAGTTTCTGTTTTTGCACTGCACATACCAACGAGCAATCTAATCATCCTAAAGGCATATCTTGGCACATTATTTTTATAATACAATGGATTTGTACAAGGGGATAATTATTTTTGTTGAGAAGTTTCTATAATTCAAGATTTGCAAAGTTTCCATGGGCATGAACAAAGTTCAAGGAGCTCCCCCATTTCAACGGTGCTCATCTTTCTTACTTTCATTTTTCTTTTTGAAAAGTTTTAAGTTCCCCTCTATTTTTTTGTTTTTAAACTTTATAAAAGCACACAACAGAATAAAATGACTCTCTAAAACTTCCGGGTTGTCTCCCTGGCAGCGCTTTCTTTAAAGCCATTAAGCTAGGCATAAAGTGCTCAAGTAATCAATCCACCCGGATACCAAGGTATATCAAAGCCAATTTTAATTAGCAATGATCTATAATTTAGCAGTGAGCACAATGCAATATATATCATGCAATGACGAAGTCTAACTTTCTTCCTATGCATCGGCATGTCATAAAAGAACAATTCATGTACACCAAGTAAATGCCAATACATAGCATAAGCAGTTTCTTGCAATTTTATCGTGTTGGAAACATAGAGAGGTGAAGATGTAGTTCCTCTCTCATAATAATTGCAAGTAGGAGCAGCAAGCACATGCATATCGTATTCATCAAAATCATCATGTGTAGTAATAAAACACAACCCATCAATATAATCCTTAATAAAAGCAAACTTCTCCGATGCAGTGTAGTTTGAAGAATTCAAAAAGACAATAGGACTATCATGTGTGGGTGCAATAGCAACAATTTCATTCTTAACATAAGGAACTATAGCAAGTTCATCTCCATAAGCATAATTCATATTGGCATCTTGGCCACAAGCATAGCAAGCATCAAGTTCATCAAAAAGGGATATTTCAAAAGAATCAACGAGATCATAGCATTCATCATAGCTTTAATCCTTTCGTAAGCACGAAGGGAATTAAACAATGTATGATTTGAAGAGTTACTCTCATTAGAAGGTGGGCACGGGTAGCTAATCCACTCTTCATCCTTTTGTTCTTAGCTCTCCTCATCTTTTTTCATCCAATGAGCTCACAGTTTCGTCAATTTCTTCTTCCGTAGCTTCCTGCAAAATTAGTCTCTTCTTGGACAGAGGAGACTTTCTCAATAAATACATCAATATCGGAATTTTATTTATAATTCTCATAGCAATATTTAAGTATAGCAAAGTTTTCAGGTCTATAAACAACATCATCATAATCCTCATACTTTTCAAACAGAGATTCAGTTTCATAAGCACCATTAAAAGCAACAAATTCTTCTATTCGTTCCACATCATAGTAATCGTATCTACCATTAGCATAAGAAGCCAAGGTTTCATTATCATTAAATTCACATGAAAAGGGAAGGTGTCGAGCCTTCATCCTAGAGCAACAAGCATAATCATATCTCGAGCATAGATTCCAAGCATACCATTGCAGCATTTCAATTTGATCCCATAAGAGTTTTCCTTTTTGAGTCAAGCGATAATCCCTAAAGTATTAATTCATGTTGATCCAATGTGTCTCCCATTATCAAGTTGAATGGGGTTTTCTCGGGATTATCAAAAAAATGTTTAATATTTTTTCACATAACGAGTATCAAGGGTTTTAGGAGGTTCCCCATCTCCATGAGTAGCAAGTGCAATTTTTTTGATATTTCGTGTTCCATATCCATAACTAAAGATAGAGAACAACTTATAACAAAAAATAAAATCTACTTAGTGATAAAGCAAACAAGCGCACACGAGAATATTCACCCCACGCTATTGCTCCCCGGCAATGGCGCCAGAAAATGGTCTTGATAACCCACAAGTATAGGGGGTCGTTTGTAGCCTTTTTTGATAAATAAGAGTGTCGAACCCAATGAGGAGCTAAAGATATAACAAATATTCCCTCAAGTTCTATCGACCACTGATACAACTCTACGCACACTTTAATGTTGGCTTTACCTAGAACAAGTATGAAACCATTTTGTAGTTGTGATGCTAGAACTACTTTGCAAGAATAAAACTATGAGTACTTTGCGAGATAATAAAAGTTAGTTGTTTAGTAAAGAAGGTTTTTATCACACAAGAAAGTTATTTGTCCATAGGTGATCGATAACTAAACCGGTGATAATTATTGCAATTTTATATGAGGAAGAGGCATGAGCTAACATACTTTCCGTACTTGGATCATATATGCACTTATGATTGGAACTCTAGCAAGCATCCGCAACTACCAAAGATCATTAAGGTAAAACCCAACCATAGCATTAAGTATCAAGTCCTCTTTACTCCCATATGCAATAACCCCCTTACTCGGGCGTAAGCTTTTGCCACTCTAGCCACCCACCATAAGCGAATCATGAACGTATTGCAACACCCTACATCGGGGACCCCTCACGTTTGCGCGGCACGGAGGGTGCCATAGGACAACACCAAAATAAAATATACAACTCAAACCAATCACGATCATCAATCAACCCATAGGACAAAACCGATCTACTCAAATATCATAGGATAACCACATATCATTGGATAATAATATATAGTGTTGAGAACCATGTTTAAGTAGAGAATTGCAGTGGGAATAGAGAGGTTACACCACTGCATAGAGGGGGAGAAAGTTGGTGTTGACGTTAGCAAGATTTTTGATCTAGATCGTCGTCACGATCCTTGCCCCGGCGGCGTTCCGGCGCCACCGGGAGAGAGGGGGACAGAGCCCCCCTCCCTATACTTTTTCCTTGGCCTCCCCCTAGATGGGAGGAGAGTTCCCCCTCTGGTCCATGGCCTCCATGGCGGCGGAGGGGTGAGAGCCCCTCTGAGATTGGATCTCTCCCTCTGTTCTCTTCTGTTTCACGTTCCTGTTTTCTGGCCCTTCACTGTTTCTTAAATTCCCGGAGATCCGGTAACTCCAATTGTGCTGAAATTTTTACACGATTTTTCCCATAAATTATCTTGCTTGGGCCCGAAGAAGAGCCCCAACCGACTTACAGGGTGCCCACAAGGCACCACCACGCGTTAGGGGGGAGGTCGCGCCATGGTGTCTTATGGAGGCTGTGGGCCTCCGCTTGCGTTGATTCCACCTCCCAAAAATTACATATATTCCAAAATAATTATCCGTAAATTTTTATCACGTTTGGACTTCGTTTGATATGGATATTCCGCAAAACAAAAAACATGCAACAAATAGGAACTGACACTGGGCACTGGATCAATTTGTTAGTCCAATAAATCATAAAAAATATTGCCAAAAATATGTGAAATTTGTATAATATTGGCATGTAACTATCTAAAATTATAGATACGATGGAGACATATCAATTCTCGAGAAAATCCATCTGTTGAAAGACATAAGATCAACTCCAATAGATTCGCCATATTGGCAGCCTCCACATCGCTATGGAGCTTGCTCTATATGGATATGAAGGCTAATGAGCCAAAGGCGCAAACACGGAATCATCATACTAGCTGCCTCCATTTTTTTCATGTGGGACCCATTTTACTAGTGGTTAGAAGACATCTTCCCTCCCCACCTCAACAATGAAAATTTTTGAGCTAGGATTTCAACAATGATTTCCAAAATAGATTTCTAGAAGGATTGTAAAATAGATTTTGATTGATTTAACTACGGGCTCTTCCTTCTCTTGGAAGTGACCTCACAGGTGGGGAAGGCTTTGGCCACAACGACTTCCACGGCCACGCGATCGACGGAAGCTTGTGATACGACAACATTTTTGAAGGCTAGCGTGAGCACAATTTTCATTTTTGCGCCGGTGGTTGTCGATATCCGGAGGAAATTACTCGAGGGCGACGGGGAGAGAGGCGCGGCCGACTGCCAACTCAACCTTAGAATTGTCTAGCCACTCGGATAAGTCCCACTCCTTCTCCTAGAACTGTCTAGCCAGGGAAAGGTCTGCGGGGAGGGCACAACCGCACCAACATAGTAACGAAAGAAGAGAGGGTGAGGCGTAGCGGACGATGAAGGGGGCCAATGGAGGTGAGGGTGTCGAAGACGGGGATGGGGAAATAGAGTGGATGTGGTAGTGCCGATGAAGGGGGCGATGGAGGTTATATACCTACGAATGGGCACGCTCCGATGGAAAACATGGGCGATTTACCGTGTACGGGTGGAAAAATGATGCAAAACAGACGAGCCGGTGACAACGATTAATTGGTGTTCTTCTTTGATGGATAAGCGGTTGAGGCATTGCCCGAGGCAGAAGCAACGGCCACACTGAAGGCCGCACCATTGATCGAGCTGTGCGTGGGAGGAACATGTCGGGCCGAAACTTCACCCACGTGAGTGGTTGGTGGATGGCGCGCTCCAAGCCAATGTTACAACCTCCAAATATGGAGGCCCGCTAGCTGGATATGACGCGCGCTCTATAATAATGGCGACATGAAAGCGTACGATGACTTTGTTATAGTGCCCTTTTTAGATCAAAATCACCATGTCGACGAATGTTATGCCAATCGGTTCCCGACTCTGCTAAAGTTGCTCTAATTGGGCCCATTTGGTAAAGTTATAGTTATGGGCATGTCCCGATTGATCCATTTGGAGGAGGGCATGGGACGATCTATCGGCCAATTGACATGCAGGCATGCATGTTAGCGTCGCCATTCATAATTATAACAATGCATATGTATGCACATGGATACGCCATCATGCGGTGCGTGTACCTGTATAAGGAAATCGCAGGTCGTTATGTGCGTACATGTCTCCTACGTGCTTCCGCAAGTCAAGCATCCATTGCATGTGTACTCCCAACGACCATGTGGTCGATCACAAGCCAATGTTCTCTAGTACTACTAGTAATAAAATCAGCAGAAATAATGATCTTCAAATAGAATCAGCTAAAGATGTAGTATGAGCAAGCTATTAGGTACTCTAGTAATCTAAACGCTATAATATTTCTTTATAGAGGGAGTACCCACATAAAAAAAATCAGCTAAAGATGTAGAGCACGACGCATGCATCAGCCGGCACTCACATACTCCATGTAATTTCATACGAGTTTGCACGACGCATGTAGAGCACTACTACTATTAACAACCGCAATTTCATCCCATATATATTTGGACTATTTCGTTAAAATATTATAAATTTGTGCTCCCTCCAATCCAAAACCAGTGTTGTGGTTTTAGTTCAGAGGGAGTTGTATTTCCGTACCGGGTCTCAACATTTGTGATTTGCATTTTGCAACCGTCATTTTATTATTCGCTGAATCAAAATGGATTAGACTGATGCAGCAGGCAGGAGGGGCAGGTTCCGGACTTGGCGCCCCGGCCCATTATCACTAATCGCAAGCCTTTACGCTTACTTTCTATACCACCAATACACCAGGACACTGACACGTGGACCCAACGGAACGTCTGGGCCGGATAGTCAGTGAGCCAAGGCCGGGTCAGGAGCCGGTTCGTGGCCCTTAATTTGATTCTCCTCCTCCATGTTCGCTGGTGTCGGGGGGAAGGAAGTCAACAATCGCTGAACCGACCGGAGTGGACAAGGGGACGAAGGGCAGTTCGGTCATTCCAATATGTGCCGGGTGCCGCAGGGCCCACGGCACCGCAGCTGAGAGTTGAGCTCACGTCTCGAGGATGCTCAAAATTCGTGCAAATACCTTTCGTCAAAAAAATATCGTGCAAATTGCACGCTTTTGCCTTTTCGCCTTTTGTCTCAAGAAGAAAACAATCCCCGTATGATCCTAAAAAAAAACAATCCTTGTGTAGGCTCAAGGCCAATTGAGTCGCACGAATTTAGAAACCGTAAAAAACACAGGACTATGATATCATATAATACTACTATGAATTCGTACAGACTTTCGAACCACAGGAAATTCTAATTGATGTTTTCGTATTGCGCACATGAAGTAAACATAGAAGTTTGATTCACAAAAGAAGAAAGTAAACATAGAAGTTTTTTAGGATTAAGGAGATAAAGTGTAGGTTGTTGGACTTCACAAAGAAAAGAAAAAGGAGGTGTGAGCTTTTTATTCAGAATCCTATTAAATAGAGAGATAAAAAACGGATACCGTTAAAAAATAGTGATCCCAATCCCATGATCAAAATGGCCCTCATACAAAAGAATGTTGCTCTACATACGATGATTTTCAGACGATGTGTGAACGACATCGTATATCAATCCGTCTATGCATATCAATTAAGTGCAGCCGACCGTTGGATCAGGCATCGTCCCGCTGTCGTGTAGATGTGTCGTTCTCACAGCAATTTCGCATGCAAAAATGCTTTGGATTAAAAAAATCCTCTAAAATCTCTACCATCCAAAGGAGTCCTAAAGCATGTGATCCAGATCATCGATGAGTGGTTGTCTGAAATTCTCGCACGCTATGATAAACACCTATTTTAGAGTTTTCCCATAAAAAGGAAACAACTATTTTAGAGTTAAAAATTCAAAATGCATCTTAGCTCAGTAATAATAGTGTACGCTAAAAATGCAGCAAGTAAGAGAGAACATGTGACAAGCAAGGCGATTATATTGAAGAGCGGTGTCTATGTCGGTCAATACATAAGATGACCTAAGCAAAAATAATCAGAGATCAAATCATGTTTGCTCACACGAAGAGGAGGATTTCATAAAAAGGGTGCCCATACAACTTTAATAGTACTGCCTCCGTCTTCGTTTATAGGTCCCCTTCGTATTTAGTATATAATTTTTACCATTGATTTAATTAACATGCATGTCATCAAAAATTATATCATTAAAAATTATGTTCAAATACGTTGGTGATATGCATTAAAATTTTATTAATTAACTCTATGGTTAAAATTTGACACAAAATACAAAGAGGACTAGTAAACGAGGACGGATGTAATAGGTATAGATATATAAAGGTTTCCTAGCCGCCAGGGCAAAGAACCCTCGTACCCAGCCGCCACTAGAGTTCCTCCCGCGCCGTTGGTCTGCCTCGTTTTCTTTGGCCTTAGGGCCATGAAGGCGTGGTAAATGTCGGCCCTTGCGGTCGAGAGGGCTTAATTTTTAGATGATTTTCAGAGCTTTCTTATGGTTTATGTCCTGCAAAGAGAGATGAGACGGCGGCGGCTCTCTGAAAATGGAATAAGACTCTACATGTCTAGCTCCCGTCTCGATGATGCTTCTAGCGTCATTGGAGGGCGTGCGGAGGTTTGTCTTTGGTAGATCTCGCGGGATTTGGTCGGTGTTTGTCTTCGATGGATCCACGTAGATTTGGTCCTTGTTCGTGTATCTACATGTTGGACCCTTCCGATCTAATCTTCTCTTCAACAACGGTGGTTGTTGTTCTGGTGCGCTGGTTTTATAGGTCTTTAATGCGACGACTTTTTGACTGTCTACTACAATAAGTTTTGCCTGACTTCAAGAAAAGAAGGGTGATGACAACGTTGCGAAAGTTTTCTAAAAGAAAGATGTCCACACGCCCAAGGAGAGTGCTAATATTGGTGAGCCTTAACTTAGCAGAGAGTCGCAGGAAACCATGTATAGGGTGTCACAAAAGATGTGGCGAGAGCATCGATGTATAAACATCAACAAAGAAAGATACATGCTTGATGATAGTGCATGTTCTTGGTGGCAGGGAAGATAAGAACCCCGCCATCAATTGAGTGGCGACCTGCCATTGGCTCTCCCAAAATTTATCGGGCTGGACGTCGAAATATATGGCAAACCGGCTATGACAGTAGGTTAGGAGAACATGGAATAGAGAGAGATTAGAACAAAGACGATCATGTAAGATAGTGACGAGCCCATTTATATGCAAAACTACGAATGTGTATTTGGAACGTATTTTTTTTTAACAAAATTGTTGATATAGTTGTATAACATTTTGAAAGCTCTAAAGAATTGTTGTATTTTCTCTGGTGTAGAAAAAGATGGGAACATAGATGATCATGTAAGTTAGAGCATAGCTGGTTTGATACTAACAATTGACACAGTCAAAAGTTACGAAAACACATGTATTTCTGAAGTTGATAAAGAAAAGTTAGTAGCCAAAAAGTCACTAGCCAACGTTTGACATTAGCTCAATATATTTGCATGCCGCGAATCAACCTATGGTTGAGTTGATTAGGTGGACCCTGGTATTCCCAACCCACCAGGATTCAAATCCTGGTGCTCGCATTATTCCTGGATTTATTTCAGGATTTCCGGCGATGCGCTTATAGTGGAAGGAGACGTTCCCGGGGTAGGGTGTGCGTGTGTGCGTTCATAAAGGTGAGTGTATGCGCGTGTATATGAGCGCTTGTGTCTATACTGATGCTAAAAAAAAATATTTGCATGCCAATTTTTGACATTGACCAATCATGCTCTAAAATAGGTGAACCACAGTGTACCTTTGACAAGCCCCAAATTTGTTGAGGCTCGTGGTATAGTAGTATTTTGAAAGCTCTAAGAGTATCTACAGCCAGACGTCCCAAACCCGTCTCAAACTTCTGGGCGGACGGTCTGGGCACAAAAACGTGACCTAAAGGGGCTCCTTAAACGGGCCTCAAACACTCAGGTTGACCGGCATCCCACATATCCAGCCCAAATATGAGGCGGATATGGGGATTCCTGGACGCGCCCGCCAAGTCAGACTGGAGATGGGGTCTCACATGGAATCGTCCCAAAATACGGTGGTCCGACGGACGTCTCCTCCACTTGGGGGTGTGACCGAGGCCAAATCTGGCTATTTAAGTCGTTCGTGTCCCCCAACCCTAGCCACATCCACCTACTCCTTCTCCGCGCCGCCAGCCCGAACCCATCCACCACCTCTCTCCCGCTCCGCCAGCCCGAACCCATCCACCACCTCTCTCCCGCTCCGCCGCCCGGCATCGCCATGGTTTGGCAAAAGAAGACCACCTATGCTATGCTCACGCCGAAGAGCCAGTTCGAGATTGAGCAGGAGATCCGGGCGAGGCGCGTCGCACGTGTCACACGCATCGCAGCTGGAGGCAGAGGAGGAAGAGGAACAACAGCCGGCTCCGAAGGAGGAGGAGCTGGCGTCGGCTCGAGCTCCGGGCTTCAACATGGAGGACGTGGAGGCGAAGTTCGCGGTTGCCCAAGCGGCCGAGATGGCGGAGCAGCAGGGTATCCTGGAGTCCATCGGTCCATCCAGGATGAGGCCTATATGGAGGCCAATTGACAGCTCATTCAGCAGGAACACCAACACGCTCTTCGATGAGATCGAAGCAGAGACAGATGCAGAGGCAGATGCGGAGGAGGCGCAGGAGCCGGAGATGCGGCTGAGGCCCATGTATTCGGAGCCGGGCAAGGAGATAGTGAACATTTCCGGCGAAGATTAGGGTAGTATAGGTTATTTGATTTATGTAGTATATGAATTTTATTGTTTGCATGCTTTTATATGGATCTAAAGTTTCTAGTATGGGGTATCCGGTATGTTCGCGGACGTTTGGGGGATCGGATTTGCTGTCCATGGTTGTAGATGCTATGCATTTGAAACTCATGCACAATTACAAAACTACCCCCAGCCCCTACCTTTTTCTCTTTTTTTCCTGACCTGTCTTTTCTCTTCTTTTTCCCCCTGTTTTGTTTGCTTTATTCTCAACAGGAAGTTACACTCTCGAAAGTCGTCTTTCTCTCACCTCTCTTGGACACCAAGCCAGCACCAAATCTTCCCGGACGGTTTCCACCCCAATCCGCCGGCATTCTCCGGTGGGATCGCCGCCTGGAGCCGATCCGAACAAGCGCGAGTTCACCCGCCCGCGATCCCGTCTCCGCCCGCATTCAGGTAGTCCGCTCCTGTAAGTTTCTTTAATAATTCGGTTTCTTGATTTTGGATTGGCAGGCGCGGTTCCGAGTTCGTTTCGTCGGTTCATACGATCTTTTCTTGGGTTTGGTGGTTCTTCCGCCAGTTTATGCCTCGCTATTCTAGGCTTCCTGCTCGTTCCAACGTTGGATCGTTTCTAGTGTGTACTTCCAGGAAGTTTTTTCCCCTGGGTTTGTTGATTTTAATGGCGTTAGGTTCAGCACATTCGAAGTGGAAGTTGACGCCTCTGTGATTTGCATTGGTGATTTAAGTGTTTGTGGAGATAAGCGTTGCGCCATCAGGTGACATTTTCTGAGTTCTTACGACGAAAAATCCCCCAAATCTTAGTACTCGCACTACGTATTGTTGTATAAAACTACTGTAGAGAGTCGCGGCTATTCTTCAGTTGTTTCATAGCAAATGGTGTAATTTTTATGTAAATTGAGATTATTTTGTATGTTTGTGTGGTACTAATGACAAATTAGTTCACGACAAAAAGGCCTATGAAAAGCAATTTCTCAGTTTGGAAGTTAGTTCACCAGTAATATCCACCGTTTCTGTGTAATATGACTTGGCGTGAATAAATTAGCTCTTAACTTTGTGCCTTATCAGTGGTGTCCCCGTGGTTGTCAAAGATCTGATATTTTGATGTGACATCAGTTGAGATGGCAAAGTTTGCCTAAAGATTGCATTTCCATTTCATGATGTTGACCCAGATAGCCACCTAATGTGCTAAGCCACATGCTGTCACTGTTCCAGGCTTCCAATTTACTATCCCCTATTGTACTTGTTGGCAGGGCAGACACAGCTGTTGGTCTTGTTCCTCGTCAGGGCTTCCATGTGGTGGACGCAATATCCTAGGTGCTAGGATCTGAAACTGAATTGGGGGAGAATGAATGGGGTTTCTGAAGGTCTGATCATTGGTACCACGGTTGGTGTGGTGATAGGGGTGCTGCTGGCAGTTGGAATACTCCTGTGCATGAGGTATCGGCGTTCTCAGGCGCAAATAAGGAGCAGTAGCTCGAGGAGGTCATCAACTATCCCCATCCGCGCGAATGGTGTTAATACATGTGCAGAGCTGTCGACCTCAACTACAGGGCAGGAATCGCCGAGAGAGTTTGAAGATCGTGGACCATCTCTGTGGATTGAAGGGCCTGGAAGGAAGAGCCTAATATCAGCTTCTGGGATACCCAAATATGCGTACAAGTATGTTCCCTTGATCTTTCTCTATTCTCATGGTTGCAATATTCATAGTTGTATCATTAACTAGGCCCTACAAAATTTGCTTCCAAATAACTGATCTATTTTAGGATCTTGATAAGTTATCTATTGTCGGTTCTAAAATGAAGCTCCTGTCATAGGTTGGTTATCCTCTTTTGGACTTTTATATGCCTTGAACTACCAACTCCAAGGGTTCCTTTTTTTACTTTTTTGTCTTGTTGAGATGTCAGAGTGGAAATTTCCATGGGATGGTGGGAACTGGAGAAAATAATGATGGTTGGTCTGTATTAGAAAGAGAAAATGCACACAAAAAATTCTACCTGATCTTCTTTAGAGAGAAGAAACGAGAGTTAAGGATAGGAAAACATGTCGCATACACGCCCAGTGAGATACTGTAGTTTATAAATATAAGGAGGCTGTGATAAAATGCTGGACCATAAATATTAGCAAGAAAAGGGGCCATCCTAATAGGGAAAATCAGTTATTATTATACTTTCTGTAAGTTATCTCAAATTTGCTAATTTAAGTGTGACCCTGGAACCGTATCTTCACATAACTATGCTGATTTAATTATGATCACGAAACTGTGTCTTCTTTTAGTTTAATTTAATCTTTGAACATTATTTTCTTTTGTCTAGGGAACTGCAGAAAGCTACCAGCAATTTCACAAAACTGTTGGGCCAAGGAGCCTTTGGTCCTGTTTACAAAGCTGACATGTCATCTGGTGAGATACTGGCTGTTAAAGTACTTGCTAACAATTCAAAGCAAGGTGAAAAGGAGTTCCAAAATGAGGTAAGCTAATGTTTATAGATGGCTAGAGATGGGCATGCCTGGTAATTTGATGGATAACTAATTTCAGGTCTTACTTCTTGGGCGATTACACCACAGGAATCTGGTGAACTTGGTTGGCTACTGTGCTGAAAAAGGGCAACACATTCTGTTATATGCATACATGCCTAATGGGAGCCTTGCATCACACTTATACGGTATTTATTCTCTCCATTGCGTATTTGTAATAACACTCCTTACAGTAATTACTTGGGCACATTCATGCTTTGTTGCTACCATAACTCTGTTTAAACTTTAAAATGTTACAAAAAGTTTTGTAAGAACACGGTCATATGAAATTCATGAAGTAAAATAATTTATACTCCCTCCGGTCCTAATTAAATGTTGCTGGTTTAGGACAACTTTGTACTAAAGTTGTACTAATCCAGCGACAATTAATATGGATCGGAGGGAGCAGTAATTACAGTCTTGCAATACATCAATATTTGATGCTTTCTCCCTTTTGACTGATAGTTTTTGATCACTCGGTAAAATAACCACCACCCTTTTAGCTGATTTTATCAGATAAAGAAGGCCAGTGATTTCCATGTGAATGAAGTCAATAGACAATATTCAAATTTTGTAGTTATGCTTAATGGAGTGATTTGTCTTGTCAATCTATCTTTTATAAGAGTGCACATCTACAGCCAGAGTATCACATGTTACATTTAGATACTGTTTTTTTTTTTCTGAAGACATTCTGTGAATTCAGGTGAAAACAGTGCACCACTGAGATGGGATTTGAGGGTAAATATAGCTCTAGATGTTGCTAGGGGGTTGGAATACCTACATGATGGGGTAAGCTGTTGTAACTCATAATTTGAATCATGATCCATGATGTAATACGAAGACATTACTTCATCTGGCTTAACTTTAGTGCAGGCTGTTCCTCCAGTAGTTCATCGGGACATCAAATCACCAAACATTTTACTGGATCAGTCCATGCATGCTAGGGTATGCCGTACATCTCTGTAATTTGTCATAGTATCCATGACATGTTGAACAATTGTATTCATCACCTCTGCAGCAATTAGCTATAACATTCCGATTATTTGTCTCTCAGTTTGCACCTCTGTATTCTTAACTCATACTACCGACATTGGTCTGTACTTTATCCTGCATACAGCTATACACTGGAAGCAGCATGGTGACTTTGTTTATGATGTTATATGTTGTCATCATTTGTTCCTTATCTCAGATAGGGGTTTAATTTAAAGTTAAATACCAACTTATTAATGTCTAGAAGCATAACCAATGTAGTAGTGTACTTACTGAATATGCCAAAGAAAAAAAAATCACGGAACATTCTTTGCTTAATCAGCCTGTTTCTCAAATAGCCTAAGCTTATAAGGAGATATGAGCGTTGCTCAGTTTGCTCGAGGTGCGACTGCATGCCCAGCCTACTCATGTTCGAGGCCTGGCCTCTGCTGGATTTGCTCATTATTGCTTTTTCTAATTAAAAATGTCACAGGTGCTAGTGCCCATTGGTTGAGTTCTTTATATATAAAATACACATCAAGAGTCTTCTGATATGTGTTTAGATTAGCCTTTGCTTGTAAAGATACATGAGTTTTCTGATGTCCAAAGATAATAGGTTTGCTTGCAGCATTCCCTCTGTTGCCTTTCTGTTTGGAAGTTTTATTCCTAGACATGGGGCATTCTTTGTTGGCCAGGTTGCCGACTTTGGATTGTCAAGAGAAGAAATGCTTACTAGAAACGGGGCCAACATACGTGGAACTTACGGATATCTTGATCCGGAGTACGTGTCCTCACGATCATTCACAAAGAAGAGTGATGTGTACAGCTACGGTGTTCTGCTATTTGAACTTATTGCTGGCAGAAACCCTCAACAAGGTCTAATGGAATATGTTGAGCTTGTAAGGATGTCACCCTTTATTTTTGTTGCAGAATTTAGTTTCTGAGACACTATGGTTGTAAATGCTGACTATAATGCAATCTATGATCAGGCTGCAATCAACGCTGATGGCAAGACTGGGTGGGAGGAAATTGCCGACTCTCGGTTAGAAGGCGCATTTGATGTGGAGGAGCTCAATGACATGGCTGCCGCGGCTTACAAATGTGTAAGCCGTGTCTCCCGAAAGCGACCGTCGATGCGAGATGTTGTCCAGGCACTGATCCGGGTGGCGAAACACAGCCACAGCAGCAGGAATCATCATGGCAGGAGACTTCCACCGGGCAGGACAGATGACGAATCTGTTGACCTTGAGGCATCAGAAGATCAGTCATCTGCCTCTGGTCATCAGAGACAGGAATCAGTTGGCAGTGTCTCTGAACTTCCAGACGTCTGATGGAAACTAACCAAAATTCCCCCCTACTGTTGTTCCTGGCTTGTCTTCTTTCGATTTGTGCAATTCTTTTGTTTTGTTGATACGAAAAGTACCTGATCAAGCATGGAACTAGTGGATAGGAAGGTGAAGTTTTGAGCAGTTTTGTGTATGGTGGTGAGTGCTGACTGGTGTCGAGGGCTGTCAATAGTAACTGTGTTGTATAGACCTGCACTGTAACTACTTGATAAATAGAAGCTGATTGTTACCATCATCTGGTCTATATGTTGCACTAGATGATGTGCTGGTTTACTCCTTTCATACAACTGCCTTGCCTAGGAAAAGCAAAGATCTTCTGTTTGGCTAAGAAGGTTGAATCACAGATCAGTGAGCCTCACGGGCCAGTTTCTGCATAGCGAAAATGGAAATGCAATGTTTATAATTTTGATTCGGTGCTTTAACATATCATAACTATCAGACAAAATTCGTTCGGAATTCGGACTACTTTGAGCTATTTGATACCACTCGACAGAATTTAGAAATTACATATGAATTTGCTGAAAAATCATCAGCATTGTTTGTTTGGCAAGCATTCACAACAAAACAGTGATGCATCAATCAAACCACAATCATATTCCTTTTTGCGCAACTTTGATACAAGCCGGAGCCTGATGCTTCCATGAGTTGTATATATAAAGGTAAAGGGCCGAACCACAAACTGAAAGATACGGAACAACAAAAGCAATCAAGGAAAGAATGGTTATCTCCTGGGAGAAAGTATCAGACCGTAGTCTCCTGGCCAAAAGCATGGCACGCACGATGCCTACTGGCCTAATGAATTTCGTGTGCCGCTGCGGTGGCGGTGACATAGTAGGCGACTGTGATCCCGGCATGGACGAAGCACATGATCCCTCCCAGGCCCAGGGTCTTGCCGTGCACGAACCCGCATGATGTCTTCGACTTGGAATTGGACATGGCCCCAGCAAGCAGTAACGAGAAGCCGACGATGAGAGCAATCCTATCAGAACATCCAACAATGGTTATTACCCGTAAACTTTTAAGACCAGAATATTATTACCGACAGAGCTGTAGCAATTCCAAGACCATAGTCTCAGGTGTTTTTTTTTGTCTGACTAAGTGTATAACTATCCTGTTAGAATTGTCTTCTCTGGCTTAATGAAATGGCGTGCAACCCTTTTGTGTGTTCTCGAGAAGAAAAAAGGTGCATCTCATATCTTATCATGATTCTACTTCCACAAATGAAGTGACACTTTCCCACATTTTTTCAAGTCGCTTATAGATTTGCAAAATAATGTTTTAAGGTGAGAGCGAAGTTACCATGAGAGAATTATAAGAGTTGCTGCGAGTTTCCTGTTGATGGATGCCCGGATGAACTCCAGCTGAGAGCAGATACAGGCACAGCCACCGAGAAAGTTGGCCACTGCATGAGCAACTACCAGGAACACTGCTGCCGCGAGCCCTAGCTGGTATGCTTTATACACAGGTTTCTCGCATTGGATGAAGAGCACTGTCACCTTTTTAGTCTGCCAAGAAGATCAAATGAGAGCAGGCATCAGAAAGAACTATCGTTTGAAGCACATTTAACTACTCTATAGTAACAACTGTCCATGAAGAAATAGCTGAAACAGCCGAAAACATCAGTTTAATCAAACCCTTATTTCAAAATAGTACATCTCATGAAGAAAATCTGAGTGCAACAGTACCTTGTTTTGTGCAGCCTGGGCCTGAAGTCCTAGTATGCCAGCAGTGATATCCAGGGCTAAAACTAACACGCAGACAATGACAGCAGCTATCATCTTGGCCATCTTGTATAGCTGTATTCTCAAACTTCTATCAGCTCAGAAGTGGTGGGAGGAAAGATTGCCTGCTTACAATGAAGGGAGTTGTGGCCCTTTATATTGCTAAGAGCTGAATAAAGAGACCAGGGCAAAAGTGCAACAGGAGAATTTTCTCCATCTATGACGCTGTTAGAAACAAGCTGTCAAAAGATGCTCAAAGTGTTATACTTTCCTTTGATCCTTTGTTGCACCTGAGCTTTATTCCTTCCTTGCAGGACACAAGTAAATATTGGCATCTCCAGTACGAAAGCCACCCAGATTCTTCTTTCACACAAGGTTTGTAAAGCCAGTGGAAAACCGAAAACGCAGGGAAAAGTATCGATCTGATGTACTCAAAGAAAATACTTTTCTTCTTAGCACGCCATAAAGGTTAAGAGTGATAAGACGGTATTTACCAAGACATGCAAACAAGTTTTGACGCCAGTGAAATAACAAGGAAAGACACAGCAGACATGCATATCAATGAGAATCAAACTTGTAATTTACCTTTCCAAAATCTGAAATGGATTTAGAACTTATAAGCTTACCAAGCCTTGTATGCTGACTAATTTTGTTTAGCTTCAGAACCTTCAAACATTACTAATTTACTTTTCCAAGTTTTCCCAGTCCAGAGTTGGCTTCAGAACCTCCGAACCATCGGCCATCGGCAAATTTTGTTTAGCAGTATTTTTGCTATATTTAGTCACGAGCAGACATGACAAGGCAAAGATTTAAGGAAACCTCATAAAACCGGAAAATATGCTTTGATTAACGAACAATGAGTCAATGAAAGAACAATGCCAGCAGTCATATGCCATGTTTTGAGTATCACACTTGGGGGGCAACCAGAAAGAACATCTAGGAAATAACTTGCAGGTCAAGTGCAACAACTCTGGTGTAGATTTCACATTTGATACTTCAGAAAGTGAATATAATGATTAATCATAAATTGCTTTGCTTTAGTGGCATCAAATTGCAGTGCATGCCTAGATCACAAGGAATTAAAATGCCTTTAGATAAGCCAAGGCGGAATAATCATTCAGTTGGACATACCTAGCTACCAGTAGTCACCACAAGAGCATGTTCCAAGTTTGAAATGATGAAACCTGCTAGCATCTCTTACGGTAATCTCTTTCTTCGTAACTTGTGTTACAAATTTGATTACATTGTGGCAGTCATGGCACAGCCGATGGCTTTGGTTGATCGTCAAGGGAGCAGATGGAGATGTGCTAATAAGGCCAAAAGCAACTGCGAGTTTTTCACTATGGAACATTTTCAATGTCTTCTGCTCATCAGGGAGAATATCAGGGAGCAATTCATCCTCCTCAATAACATAACCAAGTTCTTTTATCACCTCCATTAGTGTATCTAGCCTTTGGTAGATTTCTGAACTCTTGGGATTGAGACTATCATTAAAGAAAAACCTGTGATCTTTTTTCTTGACTGTGATCCAGCTACAAGCAACACTCATAGATAACCCCGCCCTCTTCAAGGTGCTTACTACAGTCAAAGCTTCATCCCGTGTCCCAGAGTTCATATACAAGTTGAGAAGCACAATGTAATTGTTTACTTTCTGAGGTTCCATTGCCAAGAGTTGCTCTGCAGCTAGTCTAGCAAGCTGAATATTTTTGTTCATCCTACTAGCAGTGAGCAAGGCTCCCCACATGTTGGCAGTTGGGGTGACCGGTGATTTCCTTATCACTGAATAGGCTTCATCCAGTAGCCCCTGCCGCCCAAAAAATTCGATAACACAGGCGTAGTGCATTGCACGTGGTTTCGTTTTTGGATTTTGGGTCATCAATTGGAAAATCCTCTTCCCTTTGTCAATAAAGCCAGAAAACCTACATGCATTTAGTACTCCTAGAAATGTCACATGGTTTGGAGCAATGCCTTCAGCCAGCAGTCTTTCAAACATCTCAATAGCCTTACTCCCCATGCCATGGTAGCCGTACCCTGCTATTAGAGCATTCCATGATATCAGGTTCCTGCTAGGCATCCTCTCAAAAACATGCCTTGCGTCTTCCATCTGACCCCACTTGCAATACAGATCAACAAGTGACGTATTCCCGACAATGTCCATTTGTAGTCCACTTTGAATCAGGCCCGCATGGATTTGCTTTGCATGCTCCAGCAGACCCAACCTAGAGAAAATCCTGAGCATCGTCGAGAATGTGAACTGATCCAAGCCGGCACCACTCTCGCACATATCGTGGTACAAGTCCAATGCCTCCTCACTGCGCCCATGGAGCGAATATGCTGCCAGCATCGTGTTCCACGCCACGACACTCCTCCATGGTATCCCATCAAACACCCGCCTCGCCTCGTCAATCCGCCCGCACTTACTATACATGTCGATGAGTGCACATGGCAGGTATTGGTCCTCGCACATCCCCATCTTGGCAACACAACAATGCAGCTCCCGTCCAGCTTGCACCGACCCCAACACCGTGGCCGCACGGACGGCCACCACGACAACCCTCGGCCCAGCACCCACACCCACCTCCTCCCAGAGCTCCCCGAACAGCGCCAGCGCCCCACGGGGACGCTTCGCATCAACCAGCCCGCCCATCATCACCCCCCAGGTGACCCGGCTCCTGGTCGGCATTCCATCGAACACCTCGCGCGCCTCCGCGAGCATCCCGCACACCAAATACATGCCCAGCACTCGGTTCCACATGTACTGGTCGGGCTGGAACCCGGAGCTCTCCATGTGCCAGAGTACCCCTGCCGCGGAACCGGCCTCCCGCAACGCGGAGGCGGCCGTGACCAGCGCGTCATAGGTGGACGCTGGCAGAGCCACGAAGGGGGCGCCCGCGCGAGCGTCCCGGAGCGCGTCGCAAGCCTCCCGGTGACGCCCCTCGGCGACCAGCCGCTCGATGGCGGCGCAGAGGGAAGGGAGATGGACGGGGCTGCCGCGCCTGCGGCTGCGGAAGGGCGCCTGCCGTGGGAGCTGCGGGCGTGGCTTGAGCGCTTGGGATTCCACCGAGCATGCGGAGACGGTGTTGGTCGTTGCCGTGGCCGTGGCTTTGGTGGTGGTGCGGTAGTGGAGTGGGAAGCAGCGGAGGGGAGTGAGCTGCAGCTCCATATGTGGATTGGAAACCAAGCCGAATTCGGAAGGGGGTGAGCTGAAATTTGGAGAAATGGTGGTGGATTTGAGGCGAACGGCGAGGGTTTTGGGGTTCTGGGTTGGGTTTTGCGCAAGTGGAGGGGGAGGCGAGAGAGAGGGACGGGATATCGTCTGTGAGCTCGAAAGTGTCAGTCCATGCTCCTATATAAACAGAGAATTAAAAAATAGAAATAATAATAATAGTAATAGTAATTTTTTTAATAATAAAAGGGCTATTGCTTCCTTCTCCCATAATTTGATCTTTTTTGATACGTCGTCTTCGCTTTGGTCCGTTTCATGTTTCTCCCCTCGTTGGTCTTCGTTTTTTTAGGGACAAAAGATTCTTTATTTAATCGAAACATTCAAAGGTGTGTTACAGATATCTGATAAAGAATCCAGCCAAATATAACGGCCTGCGCTTAAGGACGACGCAGCCTTTGCTAACCTATGAGCATCTACTACGAACTCCCTATACTCATGCACCACTTCCACTAGAGTAAACAATTTAGCCTTATCCTCCACTTCTCGCAAAATCATCGAGTATGAGCATTTCGCCTTCTTCTGAAAATTAGTGACAACTTCCAGGCAATCCGAGGCAACTTTTATCTTCCTAATATCGAGATCTTGGGCAAGAGCAAAACCTTCATTGCATGCTATAGCTTCAGACATGTTGAATTTGCCTGGCCATTCAAAACAACAGCGGAAGCACCCAAAAAATGTTCGTGCTCATCACGACAAATTGCTGTTGTTGCCCCTCTTCGACCGTCCCTGGACAATCCTCCATCAACATTCACCTTGCACAAACCAGGCTTCAGAGGACTCCACAACCTGCTATGCCTCGCTTCATGTGCTTCAGGTTTCATTGCTCTCTTCTATTTCATGGGCACCTCAATTTCTTCTAAGTACTTTGTGATAAAACCAAAAGTGGAAACAGGATTCTGAAACTCTTCATCATGAATAGCTCTTCTTCGTGCCCACCAAATCGATCAAAGGGTGACAAGCGCCATAGCCAGTTCGTTTTCTTTCATCGTGTCAAAAAGCCAAAAAAATCCATAACCGAGCATCATCCGTCCGGTTCATAATCAGGTGCTCAACCACCTCAACATCGGCTAAAGCCCAGACTGCTCTTGACATATTGCACTCAATCAGAGCATGTGTCCATGTGTCGACAACCGCATTACAAATTGGACACGTATCATCAGTGGCCATGTTCCTATGGGCACGGACTTCTCCTGTAGCAATAGACATCTTTGCTAGTCGCCATGTGAACATCCGCACCTTAGTAGGAATTCGAACATGCCACAACTTCACCCACGCCTTCCTTGTTTCAGTTGAATTCGAATTGCTTGTTCTATGTTCAAGCCAATCCTCTCTTTGTTTTTAATGCCCACAAGCATCCTATATGCCGACCGAACCGAAAAGTTACCGTGCTTCTCATGGTGCCAGGCCCAGAAATCATCTTGCCTCTTCGAACTAATGGTTATTTTCAATATAATTTCTTTGTCCATATCAAGAAAGTGATTATCCAGAACTATTTCATTCCATGTTCCTGTTGCACTCTGAATAAGATCACAAACCATCTCGGGAGGATTCAATGCTTTGGCAGCAATTGGCCTCATGTTAAAATCTCTAGGTAGCCAATTGTCTTCCTAGATCCGTGTTGTCTCTCATGTACCAATCCGCCTCACTAGCCCGAGCTTGAGGGTATCTCTTCCCTCAAGTATAGCACGCCATACTTGACTTGGTGATGACCCCAGTTCAACTTCTAGCAGATCCCCACTTGGGTAATACACAACTCTCAAAATTTGGCTACTCAGAGATTCCTGATCTTGTAAAAGTCTCCACGCCTGCTTCGCCAGCATGGCTAGGTTGAAGATCTCAAAATCTTTAAACCCTATTCCCCCCATATTTTTCGGTTGAGTCATTTGTGCCCATGAGACCCAAGCCACTTTCTGTCGTTGGTCTTTGTAAGTTAGTTTCATCTGTCACCAAGAACGAGCCAGCCCATGTGTTGTAGCCCAGCGAATCCGGCCCAGGATTCTAGCGGTCATGGGAGGCAAAAATTCTTGCTAGCAAGGGGAATTGAACGCAGAACCTCTGGTCAGCTACAAGACATCATAACCAACTGAGCTAGCTCATGTTGCTTGTACAAGGTAAGGTTGATTCCTATATAGTCCCACCTCGCCTATTTATATTTAGTCTATCTTATTTATATATGTTTTTAATTTTTTGGATATCAAGAAGCCTGGATATCATGAGAGATAAATGAAGAAGGAAAGAGAGCCTAATTACATAAGAAAAAGAAGGAAAGAGGGGCTAATTACATGAGAAATAAAGAAGGAAAGAGGGATAACGTTTTCCATATGTGAGGTTGGTTATTAAACGGATTCATGAGACCACTTGTATCCCTCGTAATTTGAGGAAAGAGAGGTTAATCTTTCTAAGGCTGGTCATAGTGGGGAGCTCCCTCATTAACTCCATGCCACATAAGCAAATTTGTCTTGGGATGTGTTATGTTACTACCTAAGGGCGCCGCTCGTGGAAGGACGCCCTCCTGGGGAGGACGCAGGACAAGCTGGAATATCAGCCCAAGCGCAGCCCCGCGGCTCCACCCAGGCAGCGGAGCAGGACGCCGGTCAGCCGGCGGCACCACAAGGGCGGCCGCAAGACCGGAGAGGATGCTCATGCCAACAACTTCAACGCCACGCCTCCCCTCCCGCTCGGGTCAGGGCACGTCACCCCCCGGCGGTGACAGCTCAGCCTGCGACTCTTGACGGCCCAGCCTCTCTGGTATCCTCCTTCTTCGCCACTGCAAACTGCGTCCAACCTCCTCCACCGCATGCTGACACCACCAACAACCTGCAAGAGATCGATCATGCCATCGCCGACACGCTTGCTTCCCCTCTCGAGTTCCCTGCCGGCCACACCACTGCTGCATGCCTCCCCCCTCGGCCGTCTCCACTGATGTCCATGTTGGTGCGGTGACACAGCAGGTCATGCAGCTCCAGCTAGGCAGCAGCAGCATTGAGGGGCAAAGCAGCAGCCTCTTACGTGAAGCCCCGGCTTCGATCATCTCTGTTGCCCCCGCTCGGCGCACTCCGCCCCCTCCCCAAGACTAGGGCCAGCGCCGCACCTACCAGGCAGAGCGCGCGGCAGGCCAGCGCCAACTCCTCCGTCCCCGTGGCGCAGCGCGCTTCTCTGCTGCTCGTCAAGAAGCTGGGCTTGCTAGGTCCAAAGGAGGCGATGACTCCCAAGGTTGCAGAAGCCATCATCAAGCATTTCGACGAGCCCCTCACCGACGACAACATCGCCATCATCGCCAAGCTCACCCGCCTTGACCCGGAGGCGCTCCGCATTGCCGGCGGCATGGCCGGCCCTGATGCTGCAGCTGGCGTAATAGTTTAGTTATGTTAGGTCTCTGTATTATCTACATTAGTATTAGTCTTCGGCAGCGATTGGCCTTAAGCCAATCCGAGTTAGGATCAATGTCAGATCTTTGTAGTTCATGTCATAGGGCTAGCCGGACAGTTTCGCGCCAGAGAATTCAGGGGACTGTCGGTGGTCTCAGGCGCGCCCCTGCTATGTTGGGAGTGTATCTATATTTGCTTCAATTCAATAGTAATTTGTAGTTGCCGGAGAAAATGATTGTGTCCAATGATTAGCGCATCATTTTAAATTATGAATTGGAATGTTAGGGGATTGAATTCGCCAGCATGGAGGTTTGCAGTTCATGAGCTTGCTTATTCCCACAGGGCTACCATCCTCTGCCTGCAAGAAACAAAGCTGGAAGCATGGTCTGCCGGCACCGTCCGCGATCTTGGGGGTTCTTCGATGGAAGGCTGCGCGGTGCTGCCGGCGACGGGCACCAAGGGAGGGGCCGCCATCCTCTGGAACAAGCGATTGGTCGACCTGTTCACCCATGCTGTTGGCTGCTTCTCCATCACAGCCAAGGTCACAATTCTGCACAACAACGCGTCGTTCTGGCTGACGATCGTCTACGGCCCGGCTGACGACGCCCGAAAAGATGCCTTCCTAGCCGAGTTGATCCAAGTTGCCCCACCAATGGGAGAGCTGTGGCTCATCACTAGCGACTTCAACATCATCTATGAAGCCCGTGACAAGAGCAATCTAAACCTGAACAGAAGAGTAATGGGCAAATTCAGAAGGGCCATCGATGCTGCAAATCTGAAAGAAATCAAGTGTAAAAACAAGCGTTTCACCTGGTCGAATGAGCGAGAGGTCCAACACTTGTCAGTATTGACAAGGTTTTTTGTAACTGGGAGTGGGACAACCTGTTCCCCAATTTCATGCCCATGGCTGCCTCGACTGCATGCTCGGGCCACTGTCCTCTCCTGTTGGCAAACACATCTGCACCGGCGCGCAAACCACCATTTAAATTTGAATCCTTTTGGTTGCGGTTCCCCCATTTCCAAGAAATAGTGCAGAGGGCCTGGCTTCACCCAATGGAGCTTGTCTGTCCGATCACAAGGATTAAGCAGAAGATGAACCGGACTGCGTATGATCTAAGGATTTGGGCCAGATTGCTATTCAGTGACGCCAAGATTCAATTCCACCTAGCTGCAGAAATAGTGTTGCGGCTAGACATCGCTCAGGAGAAGCGGCGCCTCACAGCGGCAGAATTTCACCTACGGAAGCAGCTCAAGCAGAGACTGATCGACCTCACCGCGATCGAGCAGGCGCGCAATTGGCAGGCATCACAGATCGCATGGCTAAAAGTTGGGGATGCCAAGACCGCCTTCTTCCAGGCCAAGATCAACTCCTGTAGACGCAAAAACTTCATCCACTCTCTGCATTCTGAATCAGGAACGACTACCGCTCACGAAGACAAAGCTGCTATTGCTCATGATCATTTCGTCAGGTTGCTGGGCACTAAGCAGAGCCGCGGCTGCTCCATCAACTGGGAGGCGATCGAGATGCCATCTGTCCAGAATGCAGGCCTCGATAACCCCGTCTCTAAAGCCGAGGTCTGGGCCGCTGTAATGGCCTCGCCGCCCGACAAGGCTCCAGGGTTGGACGACTTCTCAGGCACCTTCTTCAGAGAATGCTAGAGCACCATCAAAACTGATGTCATGGCGGTTTTCGACCATTTCTACAGACTTGCCAGGGGCAATTTCTCGGACCTAAATTCCGCCATGATCGCTTTGCTTCCAAAAAAGGACGGCGCCACCTGCATGGGAGATTTCTGCCCGATCAGCCTCATACACTCCATCGCCAAGCGCATTACCAAGGTGCTCTCGATGCGACTGGTGGCCGTCATCAGCACAATCATCTCCCCCGCGCAGTCTGCTTTTCAGAGATCCAAATGCATACACGACAGTTTCCTGTTCATCCAAAACAGCGTCCGCGCCCTGCACCGCCGCAAGACCCCCGCATTGCTTCTCAAGTTAGATATTGCAAATGCGTTCGAGAGTGTTTCCTGGGAATACATCTTCAAGCTGCTGCAGAAAATGGGCTTTCCGGCACGATGGATGGATTGGATAGCCCTGCTCCTTGCAACCTCCTCGTCGTCCTGCCTGCTCAACGACATCCTTGGGGACAGGATTGCACACCTTGGTGGCCTCCGTCAGGGCGACCCGCTGTCACCTTTGTTGTTCATCCTCTGCATCGACCCGCTCCATCGCCTACTCGAGGCTGCCACTAGAGATGGCCTCCTCCAACCCATCCCCGGAAGGACCGCTCGAATGCGGACCAGCCTGTACGCCGATGACGTTGTAATCTTCATCAACCCGGTGCAACACGAGATTGACGAGCTCCTCCACATCTTGCACTGCTTCGGCGAGGCCACTGGCCTCAAGGTGAACCAGGCAAAATCATCGGTCATTCCGATCGCCTGCGACGGAATTGATCTCGTAGCTGTGCTGCAAAACTTTGGAGGAACCACGGCGGCTCTACCCATTAGATATCTAGGTCTCCCAATCACCACCAGCAAGCTTAGACTAGTACATCCGCAGTTCATCTTAGATAGGATCCGAGCACGGCTCGCAGGGCTGGAAGGGCAGGCTGATGCCAATCGCAGGCAGGCGAGTGCTTGTGAGGTGCATGCTCTCGGCCATGCCCACGTCCGCCCTCACTGTCTTGCGGGCTCCGAAGAAGTTTTTCAAGGACGTCGATAAGGTCCGGCGATGTTTCCTCTAGGCGCAAGATGAGTAGATCTCTGGCGGGAAATGCAAGGTGGGCTGGCAGGCGGTCACCAGGACGGAGCGCGCTGGCGGTCTGGACATTCACGATTTGCCGGCGTTCGGCCGCGAGATGCGGCTTCATTGGCTCTGGCTTGCCTGGACACAGCCGGACCGGCCCTGGGTCGGCTCGGGAACCCCTTGCAACGAAGATGATCAAGCCCTGTTCGCGACCTGCACGGTGGTCACCATCGGTGACGGCACTACGACATCCTTCTAGTCCTCCAACTGGCTCAGCGACACACCGCTTCGCGCAACATACCCGAAGGTTTTTGCTCAATCAACCCGGAAAGGCAGAACAGTCCGGGATGCGATGCACCAAGATAGATGGATACTCGATCTTTGCCATGGCAACTTTGGCAGCATCATCCATAGGGTGCTGCAACTGGCCAGACAACTCCGGGGAACTGGAATCAGACTTGATGAGGGAAGGGCGGACACGACCAGATGGACGCCATGCAACTCTGACTAGTACTCAGCGCGCTCCGCATATGATGTTCAATTCGAAGACATCCTAGCGCTCAATTTCAAGATTTCGATATGGAAGGCATGGGTGCCAGGTAAGATGAAAATGCTTCTCTGGTTGTTACACTTAGACCGTCTTTGGTGCAACGACAGACTTCAGCGACGCGGCTAGGAAAACCACTACTTCTGCCAGCTTTGCATGCGACACCTCGAGACATCATCACACCTCTTCTGGGAATGCACATTAGCCATCCAGGTCTGGAATAAGGTGGCTACGTGGACGGGATGCAGTGCACTAGGGCATAGCAACTGGGGCAGGAGAACATCCACAGCTGAGCGGCTTCGACTGATCATCAATGGAGCACCTCCATGCACCAAGGAGGGTACCGGATCGATGCTCTCCTTGGTCATCTGACACATCTGGATCGAGCGCAATGCATGCACTTTCAGAGGCAAGACCCCGAGCATCAACAACATGACTGAAGCTTGTCACCGGGACATGGAGCAATGTAGGATCGCCGGAGCCAAATGCATCGAGCACCTCTTTGGGGATGTACCATGAGAGATAGCGCTTAGTCTGCGGGCCACCTTCTATTGCCCGCTTAGCTGATGATGTATCTTTTCTCTTTCAGCCCACTTGGTCGCTTGATCACCCACTGTTTTCCCACTCTCTCCTGGTTAATGAAATGAAGCCATAAATGGCCACTTCAAAAAAAAACTCCCACTATGGCTAGCCTAATATAAGCGGTGGGTCATATCATTCATAAGGATGAAAAATAAGGAAGGAAAACACCCACAAAATGTCTATGTGTGCTAATGAAGATAAGTGGATCTGAAATAGGAAGATTTCTTTATAATAAACCTGCCGAGATTTATTATGTATGACTACAACAAAATTCTCTATGTTTTTAGAATTACAAATCTACCTAAATGTGTGATCTATAGACTACTATATCCTTTCTTCACATTTCGGTGGGTCAAAATTGCATTGATATAATGCAAGAAGATACATCGACATGGCCGATCATCGGAGGCATAATCGTGTGATGCATCAACATACCTTTCTGAAGTAGCAGAGTATAAGCCATGCCGTCAGGTAAATTAAATTCTCATATTAAATGGACCCGCTCTATACACAGGATAAGGGGAAGGGCAAGGTGAGGGAGCTCCATTAGAGGTTTCTAATGTATGTTAATTATTATAGAGAAATCTCCCTATTTCAGCTCTGTTTTTAGCGAAGATGTCCTTTTTGTAATTCATGTTTTGAATTGTTTCTTGACCAAGGAAGCAAATAGTAGGGTTATGATATTTTGATGTATAAGATCTTTAAGTGGCCTCAAACATTCAGTTGCCCTCATGCACTGATGCATTGGGTATATACAATAAGGGCAGCATAGCTGTTGAAGTAAACATCTTGCATACAGTGATTACTCAAGATTATCATTTTTTCATGTTTGGTTGTATGATTTTCATAATTTTAGGTTATCGACTTTTTCATAATTTTAGGTTATCGACTTGTGACCGCCGAATTATAGATATCACTTTTTTATCTATAGTTTGCAAACAAAAATTATATACCATAAGTTATTGACAAATCAATGTTTAAAACATGCATGCTATCTAAAATTCAACACCCACAAGGCAATTTGAACGTGAAAAAATGGCTTAGGGGCATGCCATATTTTTTTCTCCCATTGCAACACACAGGCATGTTTTGCTAGTAATAGTAATAATAATAACAACAATAATAACAATAACAACAACAACAACAAAAACAATAATAATAACAATAATAATAATAATAATAGAGTGAATTCCACTTTTTACCCTGCAGTAGTTGTACATTTGTGACACATATTACCCCAGTTAGTGGAACTTCTATTGAAATATCATATTTTGAAGACTTTTAACATGGTTTTACCACGATTTTGAATTTTTCTTATTTACGTTAGATAGGATCGGCATGTTGCGTCAATGATTCGTAAAAAAATGTGTAAAAATCGGAGGGCATTATTGAGGATCATGTCCAGACTTTTCTTGTCCATCTATTCCATTCCTCCTTCTCGTCCAGATATTTTTTGACCCTGGGCGTCATCTCACACATTGCCTAATGGACACACATCAGAAAACAAGGGTCCAAAGCTTCTAAAAGAGGTACTATTTATACTAAATCACCCATTGTCAAACTTAATTGCTCACATGAACCCCAGAAAACTTATCACGAAATATGGCCCATCTTATTGGTGCCTAACAAAGGGGCGCAATTGCATGTCACCACATGTTTCCCTCGGGCGTGTTTGACTTCTACCGCCATGGTCCTCGACCATGTCGTCGACGTGGCATGGCTTTGACCCGCCTAGATGTAAGGTGTGGCATGTATTTGAACACCTGGCTTTCAATTATGGACCATCAGAGAATCTTCAGGAGTTTTGATTTATTTTTTGAGTTATATTATTGGACGGCCTGATTTGCGACATTATTGTTGAACCATTAGGTGTGTTTCTATAAGTCCTAAGGTGACTATTTGTTTGGTACATCAACATCACAGATTCACCCGATGATACAACAACGATTAGTAGGTGATATAGCCAAAAAAATCGGCGCATTATTGATTCCCACTTATTGCCTGTTCATTAGGTTTGGCTTCTATGTGTGTCGCTCCCCTCGCGAGCGACCGAGGGGGCAACCCTAGCCGCCGGCACCTCAGGTCCCCCCGCCCCTCTTCTCTCCTCGTCGTCACTGATCCGCGCCGCCGAGCAAAGCCCGGTAGGTGCTGGCGGCAGGGGGGATCTCCTCCTCACGCGAGGGCTCGGTGCGGGAGGGCGTCCTTGGGCGGCGGCGACGCGTTCATCCGGGGTGCGGCGACGCGCGGGCAGTTCTGATGGCGGTGCTGCGGTGCCTCGTCCTGCTCATTGAGGGCCAGACACGGCGGGGGCTGCGGGATCACCAGGAGGCGACACGGGCGACTCCGGTGTTGGATCTGCGAGTAGCAGGTAGGGCGGCGTCCCTTGCCTGTGCGGCGGCGGCGGCCAGATCCATGGCCGGCATGGTGCTCTTCCCCTCGATGGAGTCTATGTCTGGAGATGGGCGTCGGAAGCTGCGGATCTGGCGTCCCTTCCAGATCCACCCCAGCATGGCAACCTGTGGCGCGTGGAGGACCGGTGAGGGGCGGCTGGAGGCTCCCTGCCGGCATGCCGACGACGGCTTTGGTTTTCACGGCGAAGCTCCGTTCGGTTTTTGTCAGCTGTGAGATCATGGGCCGTGATTTCTGGTGAAAATCGTGCCGACTACGGTCATGGCAGACGATGGCGGCGTCTATGACATTGTTCCCTTCTAGAGGCATCATTGTTGTAGGTCACGGCGCCCCACTCGTGATGCTCTGGAGAAAACCCTAGATCTGGGTCTACCAGATCGGACGATGATGGCACCTACGATGCCGTTGTCCCTCTTGGGGGCATCATTTTGGAGCACTGCTGGCTGGAGGGGACAATAGGAGGAGCTGTGTTACATCTACCGCAAGGCCGACGGCGGATCCCGACGGCATGGCGCCGCGGAGGTTCGGTGATGGGCGCGTTGGAGATGGACTCACGCAGGAGGATGAAGCTGTTTGGCGTCATGGTGGCGTTGATGGCAGAGAGGCCTGGCAAGGTCGGTGCATTAGTTCTGCTCTAAGGATGGACCAAGGGAAGATGGAGGTGACGGCCCTTGCAGTGTGCGGTGCTCACTGGGAGTGTGCCAGACCGGTGTGGTACCCAATCCAAGTAGTGGCTTGGATGGGACACCCGGCTTTAGATGTTAGGCTTTGGTGCGATGTCTGTTTGGTATTAGGTCTGGGCATTCGACACGCCTTCATCAAGGGGATAGGAGTAGCAACGGTGTTGCCAAGATGGTGGCTTCAGGCTTATTGATGTATCACCTTGTATGGTCTTTATGAATAATTAATAATATGGTTGCATGCATCGTCCAGATGCAGAGGCCGGGGGTACATCCTCCTTTTCTAAAAAAAAGGTAAGGTGTGGTCTGGCAAAGTGCATTGTGCCTAAGTAATAGTCGTGTGTGTGACATAAAATGTTCACCCGCTCTGGTTTGGGGCTCGTTTTCTGTTAGGCGTGACCCCCCTTCCAAATTCACAGGGTACTCATCGATCGTCGCATACCGACCTTGTTGGCGACCGTGTTATCGAGGAGTGTGTGTCGGGGCTGAAGACCTCAAACCCCACATTGTCATCGGTGCATATCCACCTTGCTAGTGTCCATGTTGCACTGTCTCCTTCCCTGCCAAAAACACGCCTCTTCGCCGGCCCAAAACCGCCCATCTGCGCCTCTCCCAAACCCCTTTCCATCGTCCCTCCCCCCGCCACAGACCCTAGCCAGCACCACCCGTCGCCAACACACATCAACTCGGAAGTCGTCTGGCCCCTAGAAATATATCTCTCCCACCAACACCCCAACCCTATGACGCGTTGTCGCATACCCCAATCCCAAAACCCCAATAGTCGAGCACTCATAGGGTCGAGAGGCCGCAACACCCAACAAATCTGCTGAAATTCGCAGGTACTTGTCTTAGTGTATGATGTATGAGCTATGTTTTACAATGTGTTAGTACTTATGAAAGCATGTATGTTTTGAGGTTATAACTTAATTGTATATTACATACCCTATTTGGGAAATGTTGGCGTACAAATCGCATTGTATGTTGTATTCTATAAAGAGTGCACTTGCATTACGGTATGACCAACCTCTTCTTGGGAACATAGTAAAAACAATAAAATTTGGCTATGAACAAAATCTGAAATCACTATGAAGATGCAAAAAGGTTTAGATTTGATCTTTTCGAACTGCATGATGGAGATTAAAGATTGGTGAAGATGTTGATTTAGATTCTCGCAGCTAGGATTAAACCTCCTAGCGAATTTCTCCCTCAAAGTGGTTCATCGATCTAGCACCGAAAGAATGACGCCTATACGATATCCACGCGTACCAAAATAGTGGTTCAGTAGAGCTTCATGGTCCAGAACAAAGAACTGCTGAGAAAACTGGGGGATGAGCATCCTAACGGCGTTTCGATCTAGAGCTGATCTAGATCGAAGAGAGAGAGAGGACGCAGCCGCAAGGAGGGGATCATCCGAGGGGCTTGACGTATCCCTTAGTGCGCCCCTCCCGACCTATATATAGGTGAAAGGGCCAAGGGGTTCGACCATATTGGGGAGAGAGTCCTTCTCCCCTTGCGCACCTCAAATCCTAATCCTACCAGGACTCCTTCCTCCACTTGCCAAGACCTCTCTAGACTCTAAGGGGCTACCACCTTGGGACATTTGTGGTGCCTTTCCCAAGGCAAAGGGGGTTTGACCCACTAGTAACTTTCCAGAACATTCTAGAAGCTTTTGAAATCTTTTGGACCCTTTTGGAAGCTTCCGTCACCTTCCACAACATTCTAGGCACTTTCAAGACCTCTCAGAACACTTTTGGGATCATCCCAAACACTTCCAGAATCTATTCTCTCATTCTCCTTTATTTCTAGTTCTCTAACCACTAATCATTAAGTGTGTGATGCTACAGGTTCGGTAGTATGCAAACATGACCTAGAACACCTTTGGGTCAATTATCAATACCGAGATCAGGGCATCCATATTGACTCCTACACATACACAAATATATTTATCGAGTGAACTGTTGGAAATATTGAAAGTGCAATCATGCCCTTAATCATATTTTGATGTTGATGACAATATACTCATAGGGGACTAATAGAGTTTGTCAAGTATATCTCAGGTTTAGTCCCCTCGGGATCATGTGTGTGGACTATGACTACGAAAAACATATCTTCCTCAAGAACGAAGAAACAAGTCTACTGGCTTAGGCCCTATATGTTTGTTCTTGAGTATAGGGATCCCGCACTATTAAGAGGGGGACACGGGGTCTCGCGAAAGTCTTGCTCAAATGATTTTTAAAACAATCTTCTATTCCATGTCTCTGTCGGACGACCGACATATGTCTGGCGTCCGGTACTTCCTATACAGAGCCATATCGTCGGATATCCGGTGTCTAACGGATGTCCGGCATCTCCTTTACAAAGCCAAAACCTCGGATTTCCGGTTTCCACCGGACGTACGGTTCTCCGTTAAACATAACCAAAACATCAGATGTCCGGTCTCCACTGGACGTCCGGTACCTTCTCTACCGACCCAAAACGTCGGACGCCCGGTCCCTGTCGGATGTCCGGTGTCTGCCGAGGCCTCGGACGTCCGACAGCTGCTGCCCCCAAGTGCCTCCAATGGCCACTTATTGTGGGATACTATAAATACCCCTCTCCTATCCTGTGAGAGGTTGACCATTCACTTAGAACATCCTCAAGAACACTTTTCACTCTCTCTCTCTCTCTCACTCCTACAACAAATCTTAGATCCCCAAGGGATTTGAGAGCATTTGAGAGAAGTTGTCCACTCAAGTGATAGACCCACTCCTTCGCCCTCTTGCCACCAAAGGAATTCGAGCAAGTCTTGAGCTTTTCCCCATTTTTCTTGTTACTCTTGGAGGTTGGAGACTCCTGGGCGGTAGGAGTCTTTCGGAGAGGAATCGATCATTGTGATTACCCCTAGAAAGTTTGTGAGGATTTGGAGACCACACCAAGGTCCACCACTAGTGGTTGAGAAACGCCTTCGCGGTGTTGTCTCAAAGGGAGAATAGGGTGAGCCTTCATGGAATTGGTGTGCCTTCGTGGTAACATCCACCTCTCTAACGGTGACGTAGCTTCCCTCCAAGGAAGTGAACATCGGCATACATCCTAGCCTCTCGGAGTTGCGGTTATCCCTAACCCTAACTTCTCACTTGTGGTTACTTGTCTCTTAGTCTTTACTTATATCTTATTGTGCTTGCTTACTCACAAACTTGTGTTACTTGTTTACTTTGCTTAACTCTTAGCATCTTACTTGCATTTGTTAGGCTCACCTTCATATTCCGCATTATTGCCTAAAATTTCTAAGTAACAATTAAAATTTGTAATTGTACCTATTCACCCCCTTCTAGGTCCATATCGATCCTTTCAATTGGTATCGGAGCCTCATGCTCTATTCATGTGGCTTAACCTCCCTAGAGCGAGATGAACCCTGATGGGACTCCCCTTATTACAGATCCGAAGGATAAGGGCAAGGCTTCTACGGAAACCAAGTCCTTTACTTCTGAGGATCCGGAACGGGCCATTACTAAGCAAAAGGAGGAGCATGATGCTTGTCTTGAGGCCTTGGTCCAAATGAGACTAGCCACATTAACCATGATGCTTGCACCACTTTTAGGTGGTATGACCTCGAGGCCAACTATGTCTACTCCTTCACTTGGCCAACAACCTCCTAGTAATGAACACTCTAGTGTTCCTTAGCTTTATGCAAGACCCCTAATAGAGAAACCAAAGTATAACCCTCAAGGCAAACCTCCTTTACTTGATGACACTACCGATTTTGCTTTGTGGAGAGTTGCTATGCAAGATCATCTTCGATATGGAAATGATGAGATGTTGGAGATCTTGGAGTATGGTTACCAAGCTGTTGACCCGAATAATCTTACACCACGAGAGATATACGACAAGAATCTCAATGACACAGCAACCATGTGCATAAGGAGAGGTATGACTGACAAGCAAAGGAGACCATACACTACTAGGAAAAGGCCTACTAGTGGCGCACCAGTTTTGCCTACTAATGGCGCACTACTGGTGCGCCACTAGTACCACGCCACTAGTATTATATAATAACTAATGGCGCACCACGCCGTGCGCCATTAGTATAGACCAACATGCGCCATTAGTATGCCTCCCAGGGGCCATATTTACCCATGTGCTTTGGCATACTAATGGCGCACTGTGGGGTGATGCGCCATTAGTATGAATATTAGGTTTTATTTTTTTACTTTTTTGATTTTTGCACATGTTACAAAATATATTATTGGACAGAATATAGACAGCACCACACAACAACATCATATTCATCGAATACAATAGAAGATTAGTCTCCGAATACAATTCATCATATTAGTCTCCGAATTCAAAAGACCGAACAAAGATAGAACATTACAAGTCTCGAGACCGCGAGTAGCGAGTTTGTCGGAAGTAATACTAATCCTAACAAGTCCTACTAATCATCATCATACAACTTCTACTTGTTATTAATAACAAGTCATACGATCATCATCTTGATAGTCATCGGACCAACCCTACTTAATTGTTCTTAGCACATGATCATCAGTATTAGGCAGGACCTAAATACCCTATTTAAGGTAAAATAGCATAAAGCAATATAGACCCTGACTCTCCATTATGGAGAATGGAGAACATCCTGTCTCCAATTCTTGCGCTTCGCTTCCTTTTGCTTCCAAGAACCTCCTTACGACTGTCCATACATTTTTTCCATCCTTTGATTTTCATGTCTCCACTTCTTTTAGAAATCTCGTATGGACAGTTGAGATTCTTAGGATGACCTGGATATATGTTCAAAACATTAAGACTACCTTTCTTATACATCAAATGAGGCACACAATTCTCTGGGATTATCTGTTGAAAAACATAGTAATAACTTCATAGTTAGCAATGATGTACTAGTTTTAGAAGTATGCAAAAGATGCACAGATGTCGTAATAGTAAAAATCTTACCAGGGTATCTCCATGGTAGTTACTGTAGTTGAACACATGCACTAGTGGCACGTATTGACCATAATGTTGAGGAGTTTGATTGTAGATATTGTAATTCTCAATGTCAGTACAAAATCTGACCAGATGATTTTTCTCCTTGTAAGTTGTTAATTCGGAGCCATCGGTGCAGTGGGTTTTGTCTACCATCTCCCGCACATTCTTTGAACAATAAAAATAAGCTGTCAATGGAAATAAGCTGTCAACTATTTTGAAATAAACAATATAAATTAGCTAATAACTATGTTTGAGAAACTCACATAGCGGTAGAACTGGAGGCGTATCAACAAGGACCCAAATGTCCATATTGTCTTGGTCGATGTCAGGATTACCAAGATCCATGGTGATAAGCATACCCTCATCAAAACCATACATCTTGCAAAATGCTTCCCAATTTTTGCAACCAAAATGGGTTACGCTCTCAGAATTATACAGATTTACTTCAAAGTCCACATCATGATGAGTCCTTAGGTGAATTTTCTTTGTTTCAGAAATTTCATGGTCTTCAAAATCCATCCTCTCCAAGACATAGCGTCTTGCATGGCATGGGATAAGCTATACTCGAATTGTAAAAGATGAAAATTACACGTTGAAATAGTTGAAGTCATGCTTAATTATGAAAAAAACAATTGTCGTCATTGCGTACCGTTTCAACTTCGAAGGTCTCCTCGAGCTTAATGCTGAAGCACCGATCATCGTCCAGGTGAGGCCTGTCGCACAGACCTCGATCGTCGTGGCACCAGTCGCACTCCCCCGGGAGACTTTCGTCGTCCGATGACGACATTTCCTATGTTCATAATTCAAAACTACATAGGATGAGTGGTTCCTCTTCTAGATTAGGGTTTATCGATGATGAGCAGCTGACATTAGCAATAACTATGAGTTGATATCACACTTCTATATCACCGATTCTATAGAAGCCAAGGTTTTATCATTTAGGGTTTGTCGACGCCGAGGCACCCTAAATGCTAAGTTAAGTTTTCATCATTTAGGGTTTATCGATGTCGAGGCACCCTAGGTTGGGCCTAATCACTTGGCAGTAATCACTTGGCTCTATTTCCACCTATGTTGGGTTTATCATCTAGGGTTTATCGATGCTAAGGAGAATTCTAATTTGGGCCTAATCACTTGGCTCTATTGCCACCTATGGTTTAATGCAGCAAGAATGGCGGGGCAGTTGATCCTACTTAACTAAGTACTAAGATACCCCGGCCCATGCATTAGTCGCAAGTACCCCATATGTCCTATTTTTAGCAAAGTCATGCTAAAATTCACGGAAAATTTTAGCATGACCTTTGCCGAAAATAGGACATATGGAGTACCCGAATTTGCCGGAACGGAAGTTAATCGACATTCCGGCAAACTCAAGGGCCTCTCGAGGTACCTGCAAATTCATCACGACACAATGGTCGGAGACAAAACCCAGCAAACTAGCAAAGTTACTGACGTGTTTACATAAATTGTTTTCTGTAAAAGATGATCATCATCTTTGCAAGTTATTATTTGTCAAATACAGAAGAAGGAACAATTTATTTGTGACATAGTTACAAATGATGACAGAATAAAGCAACACCCTGCACTAGCCTAAAAACAAGTGAAGTTTCACCCATATAAGAACAACTTCATAAAATCAGAGAAGTTGCTAAATTTTTTGTATCCTTCATATACACTGGAGTACAATGCTTTATAATGTTCCATCATCATTACAGAAAATTGACAATTGTCCATAACAGTTAACTAAATTTTTTGCCTCATAGCTTGGGTGGGTTAAGTACTAGGAGACTTTATAATGTGCAGTATAGGTGCAGTAACAGGCTTCTGAGTTAAGAAAACATTTCTGTTTGATTTTTCAGTAAAAAGTCTTAAGAACTCAAACATTGCAAGCACAAAATTACTCCAAGAAATTTACTCCTGCAAGCACAAAATACAATCAAGAAATCCAAGAAACACATGGTCTTGAGGATATTCTTTATGACTGATTATTTCAGTTTTACATGCAGATTTTGACCAAAAACACATGGTCTTTTTAACAGTTTTCAGTTTGGACAGAATACTGAAAACTACAGTTTGGACAGAATTCCTAACACTTTGGTCTTCTAGTTACAAAACAAAACTGAGATAATTCTAGATGCCATAACTGAATTTTTTGATAGTAGCTCAAGTTTTTGACAGTAGCTCCTAACTGAAAGACACATTAACTAAGCAAAAAAAGGCAAACCAGCAAACACATACACACACACACATCCAAAGAGATTTGGTTGCTTAATATATATGACTAAATAGATGAGTTCAGAGGGGGGAGGTTTGGCTAAAACACTACCTGCACTCCACTTAACTAGATCACAATTTTAGAAAGAATTGTCACAATAATCAACATGAAGAAGCACAACCCCCACCGATACAGACCACAAATCCACACTGAAATCAATTTGCTGACTTTTGCTAACCCTAGAACATGGGGGAAGAGGGCTGTGGTACTCATGGGAGGTAGCCTAGGGGGAAGGAGGGGAAGGGGGAGAGGTGAGAAATCACCTGTGGGATAACGACAGGATGCCGTAGGAGGGTGCCGGCGTCGAGGAGGCGGCGGGTGGCGGCGCGTCGAGGAGGAGGCGACGCGTCGAGGAGGCGGCGACGCCTTCTTGCTCAGTCTCTTGCTTCCCCGAGCCCTTCCTCGAAGACGGCGATGGGGGGCAGGGCCGGGGCTGACTGGGGGCGGCGACGGAGACGGAGGGCAGGGCAGGAGCTGCAGTGGTGGGGGGGCGCGGGGGCGGCGGCAGCGTGGGTCGGGGCAGCGGGGGGAGGTGGATCTGACGAGAAGGAGGGACGAAGGGATCGGGAGCTAGGGGGAATATTACTAATGGCGCACCACCTAGCGGTGCGCCATAAGTATGTTTTTTTGATAGCAATGGCGCACCCACGAGTGGTGCGCCATTAGAAATCTTTTTTAGATAGCAATGGCGCACCACCCGACCGGTGCGCCATTAGTATGTTTTTTTAAAATGAATATGAATATGAAACAATAATTTTTTTATAAAAACAGTAATAATTGTTGTTTAACAACAATTGTAGTCTACACTTTATTATTATTATTATTTAGAAAATGTATATGAATATGAAACAGTAATAATTTTTTTATAAAAACAGTAATAATTTTTTTTAAAAATATCATCAAATTTGTTATTTGAAAATATCATCGGCGGCGGCGGTGGAGCGGGGGAGGGTGCGGTGGGTCGTCGGCAGCGGTGGAGCGGGGGAGGGTGCGGCGGTCCTCCTGGACATCTCCGTGCGGCGGGGGGTGACTGGTGGCGGCGCAGTGGGTCGGGGCGGCGGCGGAGCAGCAGGTCGAGGGCTCGGGGGATTGGGGATTGGGCTCGGCCGGGGAGGAGGCGGTGCTCGGGGGAAATGGGATAGAGGGGGGAAAGTTAGTAATGGTGCACTGTGGGAGTGGTGCGCCATTACTAGTTTAAAAAAATTGATTTTTTTTGAAAAAAACTTAGTAATAGCGCACCTATGGACAGTGCGCCATTACTAGTTACTAGTAATGGCGCACCTGTGGACAGTGCGCCATTACTAGTTACTAGTAATGGCGCACTGTCTACTTGATGCGCCATTAGTATGTTTGGAAAAATGAAAAAAAATTGTTACTAGTGGCGCACCATGTATCCGGTGCGCCATTAGTGTCTTCCACACTAATGGCGCACCTGCACATGGTGCGCCACTGCTATATTGTAGTGGCGCACCACATGTCAGGTGCGCCATTAGTATTCATTTCATCTATAGCCCTTTTCCTAGTAGTGATACATACACATCACAAGTGCCAAGGAATTATGGGATAGCATTGTGAGGACCAAGACCGATACCTCCACTCTCCGGCTTGCTCAATATGAAATTGCCAAGGGTCAATTGCAAAACTTTTGTATGGTGAAAGGTGAATCTCCCAAGCAGCTCCTTGAGCGTCTCATGACTCTCACCGATGACATCGAGTCTTGTGAGTGTGACAAGACACAAGATGGATTCAACTTGACTAAGCGATTTCTTGTGGACAAGTTGCTTCATGCTCTTGCTCCATATCATCACCAAATGGTGTGGGACATAAGACAACACCATGAATTCAAGGAAATGACTCCGGATGACATCATATCCACCTTCCAACTATTTGAAGAGTCGAAGGCAAATGCTGCAAAACATCTTGCCATGCATGGTACCTCAACATCAAAGATCAATCTTGCATTGAAGGCCAAGCATGTATGTGAAGAAGAGAAAAGTGAAGAAGAAGAAGAAGAAGATGAATATGGTGATGAGATTGACTCCGATGAGAGCCCTTCATATGAAGACATTGCCCTCTTTGTCAAGAAGTTTAGCGCGGGAAAATTCAAGGGAAGATTCCAGAAGGAGAAAGTGATAAAATGCTACAACTGTGAAGAAACCAACCACTTCTCCAATGATTGCCCTTATGAGAAAAGAGAAGATAAACCAAGGTTTCCTAAGACCTTTCCCAAGAAGAATTTGCCAAATCCTTTGAACTCTAAGCTCAAGAAGAGAGATGGGAAAGCAACTGTTACTCTTGAAGAATCCGATCTGGATGATGTTAGTGGTGTTGCCGGAGTATCTCAAGATTCTCAAAAAACTTTGAGGCTAGTCAACAAGAGTGTTGATGTTGTGACCTACAACTATATGAAAGACTACAAGGGCAACACTCACAAGTGCCTAATGGCAAAGGCCGTGTTTGAAGAAGGAGAGAACCAAAACTCTCCTGATAAGGTCAAGGTAACCCCACGGTCAAACCCTCCTCTTTTCACTCCTTCTACTCCTTGTGATGAGTATCTTGATGCGAAGGATAATTATGATGATGATGATGATATAGATGATCCTATGCTTGCTAAACTAAATAAGTTCATGTGCTCCCTCAAAGGAAATAAGCTCACTATGTTTTGCATGCTTATGGAGATGGTGAGTAAGCACACCATCACCATCAAGGAACTCGAAACCCTCGTCACCGAGGAAAAGGGAAAATATGAAATCCTTGAGTGGAAAGTCCAATATGAGGAAGCACGAAATGATGAACTATGCTTGAAAATTGGTGCAAACATTGATGTTCATGCTGAAGAACTTGCCTCCTTGAAAAAGGCTAAGGACTCTTGCGAGGAGTTGATGGATGATAAAATTAAGCTTGTGAAGTCTCAAGCTTCTCTCTCTAAGGATTGTGAGCTTCTATCCGTGTCCCTCAAGACTAAGGAAGAAGAGCTCACTCTTCTTACAAAGAGTTTTGAGACGCTCAAGCTTACTTATCTTGAAACTGTAGCCAAGGCTTACTCTTCTCCTATTATAAATGTTGATGCTTGTACTACTAACTCTAGTGGTGACCTAGCATCTATTCTTGAGGAGAATCACTTTCTCAAGGCTCAACTCGAGTAAGGACTCATGACATGTGCTCAAGGACAAAAGAACCTTAATGAGGTATTGACCCAACACAATGAGGTGTTTGCCAAAGAAGGGCTCGGGTTTGATGCAAGAACAAACAAGAAAAAGACGTCTTCTCAAAAGTGCACCACTCCTCTTAAATAAATGTTTGTACGAGAAGGGCACAAGGAGAAAGGTAAGATTGTGAGTGGGAAGGCCACAATGGGCATGCTCGCTCCCAACAAGCCAAAAGAGTTTATGCCCCCATCCTGTGTACTTCATAAAACTAATTGTCGGCGTTCTGGGAACGGGGGTCCCCAGACTTGCCTGCCTGCGGCCTGCGGCGTGGCTCAGGTGGGGGCCCAGCGCGACCCATCTTCATCAGCCCAAGCTCAAGACCCTCGCGAGGGGCCAAGCCTCGCGGGGCGGACGACAGGAAGCTTCCTCGAGAGCGGCCTCATCAGGCAGGCTCGCGAGGAGGCGGAGAGATCAATGCAAGGGTACCTCGCGAGGATCCCATGACGCAAGCCATGACGATCAAGGCCAGGCGGGCGCCAGGCGGGCGGCAGCCTGCACAGGGTCCTTGTTTCCCCTTTGGTGCAAAGGGGGCAAGCACAGGCCAAGGTATCAGGCAAAGGTTACCATTCCGGTTCAACGAGACCAAGACCAGTCGTACGGAGGTCACCGTGGAGCCCAAGACGGCGTTATCACCAGTGCTTTTGGCAGCCGAAGACCACCTTTGGTCAGGATAACTTGTACTAGATGTTCCCCTTCAAAATGGCCAATTGTTGGCGCCCTTCCCGCTCAATTATTCGGGGAGAGGCCCAGGGCCTCTATAAATAGAGCTAGCCACCACAGAGTGGAGGGACGGCTGGAAATCTGGTAGAACCCTAGCAGAGAGAGAGAGGCGATTGAACTCACCCTAGCAGTTCATCGCACCAACTCAAGAACACCTCTCGCGAGGCTGTTCTTCCTTTGTACTAATCCTCATCAGCCCCTGAGGCAATCCACCATACCACACACTGGAGTAGGGTATTACACCACAACGGTGGCCCGAACCAGTATAAACCTCGTGTCTCTTGTGTTGTTCATCATTTTCATCTTAGTTCGCACGAGAGTATCGGACGTAGATCGGTAGGGGAGAGATCTCCGCGCGCACCCCAGTGTTCGAACCTCAAGGGTCTGCCGGAACCCGAAATCCGACACTAATGATGGAGAACTTTATGCAAAAAAAATTGGTCCTCAAAATGCATTTCAGTTTTATGCTATTTGGGCCCCTAAGACCCTTGTGACTAACTTGAGAGGTCCCATTGCAAAACGGGTGCCTCTAACAAAGTCATAATTGTGTGTAGGTTGCCTTCTCTGGTGGAGTCAAATGGGTGATCGATAGTAGATGTACCAATCATATGACCGGAGATAGAAAATTTCTCTACGATTTCATGGAAGCTATTCAACCATTTATGAGCCTTATGTTTGGTGGAGGATCAAAAGGACAGGTACTTGGGTTGGGCAAGGTGGCTATCACAAATGACATGTCTCTTGAAAATGTCATGCTTGTCCAATCCCTTAAATACCATTTGCTTTTTGTTCGTCAATTGGCTTCTGTTAGTTATGATACACTATTTGGCATAACTAATGTGGAAGTCTTTAAGAGAGATACTCTCGAAGTGGCCTTTGTTGGAGAGTTGGATGGCAACCTTTACACAGTTGACTTCTCTAAAGAGAGCACATTACATGCAACTTGTCTAATGGCCAAGGCCGACAAGGGGTGGCTATGGCATCGCTGGCTAGCCCATGTCGGCATGAGAAATCTTCAAGACCTCTTAAAGGGCAATCACATCCTTGGACTAACCAATGTCTCTTTTGAGAAAGATCGTGTGTGTAGTGCATGCATAGCTGGGAAGCAACATCAATCAAAGCACCCACCCAAGAATATTGCATATACTTCAAGGCCTTTGGAGCTTCTTCATGTGGATCATTTTGGGCCTCCTTCATGGTATAGTCTTGGTGGAAAAAAGTATGGACTTGTCATTATTGATGATTACTCAAGATATACATGGGTGTTTTTCCTCAAGACCAAGGACGAGACGAAGATCACCTTCATTGATTTTGCCAAGCAAGCTCAACGCAAGTTTGACAAAGAAATCTTGGCAATAAGAAGTGATAATGGCTCCGAGTTCAAGAACTATACCTTGGAAGAATTTCTTAGTGATGAAGGGATTGAGCATCAATATTCCGCACCATACACTCCTCAATAGAATGGTGCAGCCAAAAGGAAGAACCGTACACTTTTGGAGATGGAAAGGTCCATGTTGGATGAATACAAGTCGCCACATAGTTTTTGTGACGCCCCCGATTCAATCGTACACTAATCATACACGCAAACGTGTACGATCAAGATCAGGGACTCACGGGAAGATATCACAACACAACTCTACAAATAAAAATAAGTCATACAAGCATCATAGACGAGTCAGCGGAAGCAACAATATCTGAGTACAGACATAAGTTAAACAAGTCTGCCTTAAGAAGGGTAGCACAAACTGGGATACAGATCAAAAGAGGTGCACACCTCCTGCCTGGGATCCTCCTAAACTACTCCTGGTCGTTGTCTGCGGCCTGCACATAGTAGTAGGCACCTCCAGTGTAGTAGGAGTCGTCGTCGACGGTGGCATCTGGCTCCTGGACTCCATCATCTGGTCGCAGCAATCGGGTATAGGAAGGGGGAAAAGGGGGAGCAAAGCAACCGTGAGTACTCATCCAAAGTACTCGCAAGCAAGGAGCTACATTACAAATGTATGCATCGGTATCAAATGGAATAAGGGTATCATATGTGGACTGAACTGCAGAATGCCAGAATAAGAGGGGGATAGCTAGTCCTATGGAAGACTACGCTTCTGGCCACCTCCATCTTGCAGCATGTAGAAGAGAGCAGAAGGTAAGTTCACCAAGTAGCATCGTGTAGCAATAATCCTACACGGCGATCCTCCCCTCGTCACCCTGTGAGAGAGCGATCACAGGTTGTATCTGGCACTTGGAAGGGTGTGTTTTATTAAGTATCCGATTCTAGTTGTCATAAGGTCAAGGTACAACTCCAAGTCGTCCTATTACCGAAGATCACGGCTATTCGAATAGATTAAATTCCCTACAGGGGTGCACCACATTTCCCAACACGCTCGATCCCCTTTGTCCAGACACACTTTTCTGGGTCATGCCCGGCCTCGAAAGATCAACACGTCGCAGCCCTACCTAGGCACAACAAAGAGGTCAGCACGCCGGTCTAAATCCTATGGCGCAGGGGTCTGGGCCCATCGCCCATTGCACACCTGCACGTTGTGAGGGCGACCGGAGAGCAGACCTAGCAACCTCCATTACAAAGGAACTTGCGTTACGCGGTCCAACCCGGCGCGCGCCACTCAGTCGCTGACGTCACGAAGGCTTCGGCTGATACTACGACGTCGAGTGCCCATAACTGTTCCCGCGTAGTTGGTTAGTGCGTATAGGCCAGTGGCCAGACTCAGATCAAATACCAAGATCTCGTTTAGCGTGTTATTTAGGAATAACCGCGAACGCCGACCAGGGCCAGGCCCACCTCTCTCCTAGGTGGTTTCAACCCGCCCTGTCGCTCCGTCACAGGGTAACAGCCGGGAGCCTTCGGGAACCCAGGCCCACCTCTACTGGGATGGAGCCACCTGCCCCTTCAGCCCCCAACATCGGAATTACTCGCGGGTACTGAACGAGCCGACCCGACTTTAGTCACCACCTATATAGTATATATATATGTATGTATATACCCGTGATCACCTCCTGAGTGATCACAGCTCGATAGTATAGCATGGCAAACGGACTAGAATGTAGGGCCATTGATGAAGTACTAGCAACCTATACTAAGCATGTAGGATTGCAGGTAAGGTATCAACAGTTGTAGCAACAATGACAGGCTATGCAACAGATTAGGATTAATGGAAAGCAGTAACATGCTACACTACTCTAATGCAAGCAGTATAGAGAAGAGTAGGCGATATCTGGTGATCAAGGGGGGGGGGCTTGCCTGGTTGCTCTGGCAAGAGAGAGGGGTTGTCAACACCGTAGTCGTACTGGGTAGCAGCAGCGTCGGTCTCAGTGTCTAGCGAGAGAAGAGGGGGAAGAAACAATAAATATTAAGCAAACAGATGCATAGCGATGCATGACATGACAAGTAGCGGTGCTAGGGGTGCCCTAACGCGGTATGAGGTGGTACCAGTGAAGGGGGGAAACATCCGGGAAAATATCCCCCTGATTCAATCGTACACTAATCATACACGCAAACGTGTATGATCAAGATCAGGGACTCACGGGAAGATATCACAACACAACTCTACAAATAAAAATAAGTCATCCAAGCATCATATTACAAGCCAAGGGCCTCGAGGGCTCGAATATAAGATCTCGATCATAGACGAGTCAGCGGAAGCAACAATATCTGAGTACAGACATAAGTTAAACAAGTCTGCCTTAAGAAGGCTAGCACAAACTGGGATACAAATCGAAAGAGGTGCACACCTCCTGCCCGGGGTCCTTCTAAACTACTCATGGTCATCATCCGCGGCCTGCACATAGTAGTAGGCACCTCCAGTGTAGTAGGAGTCATCGTCGACGGTGGCATCTGGCTCCTGGCCTCCATCATCTGGTCGCAGCAATCGGGTATAGGAAGGGGGAAAAGGGGGAGCAAAGCAACCGTGAGTACTCATCCAAAGTACTCGCAAGAAAGGAGCTACATTACAAATGTATGCATTGGTATCAAATGGAATAAGGGTATCATATGTGGACTGAACTGTAGAATGCCGGAATAAGAGGGGGATAGCTAGTCCTATCGAAGACTATGCTTCTGGCCACCTCCATCTTGCAGCATGTAAAAGAGAGCAGAAGGTAAGTTCACCAAGTAGCATCATGTAGCAATAATCCTACCCGGCGATCCTCCCCTCGTCGCCCTATGAGAGAGCGATCACCGGTTGTATCTAGCACTTGGAAGGGTGTGTTTTATTAAGTATCCGATTCTAGTTGTCATAAGGTCAAGGTACAACTCCAAGTCGTCCTGTTACCGAAGATCAGAGCTATTCGAATAGATTAACTTCCCTGTAGGGGTGCACCACATTTCCCAACACGCTCGATCCCCTTTGTACAGACACACTTTTCTGGGTCATGCCCGGCCTCGGAAGATCAACACGTCGCAGCCCTACCTAGGCACAACAGAGAGGTCAGCACGCCGGTCTAAATCCTATGGCGCAAGGGTCTAGGCCCATCGCCCATTGCACACCTGCACGTTGCGAGGGCGGCCGGAGAGCAGACCTAGCAACCTCCATTACAAAGGAAGTTGCGTTACGCGGTCCAACCTGGCGCGCGCCGCTCAGTCGCTGACGTCACGAAGGCTTCAGCTGATACCACGACGTCGAGTGCCCATAAATGTTCCCGCGTAGTTGGTTAGTGCGTATAGGCCAGTGGCCAGACTCAGATCAAATACCAAGATCTCGTTTAGCATGTTATTTAGAAATAACTGCGGACGCCGACCAGGGCCAGGCCCACCTCTCTCCTAGGTGGTCTCAACCTGCCGTGTCGCTCCGCCACTGGGTAACAGTCGGGGGCCTTCGGGAACCCAGGCCCACCTCTACCGGGATGGAGCCACCTGCCCCTTCAGCCCCCAACATCGGAATTACTCGCGGTACTCAACGAGCCGACCTGACTTTAGTCACCACCTGTATAGTATGTATATATGTATGTATATACCCGTGATCACCTCCCGAGTGATCAAAGCTCGATAGTATAGCATGGAAGATGGACTAGAATGTAGGGACATTGATGAAGTACTAGCAACCTATACTAAGCATGTAGGATTGCAGGTAAGGTATCAACAGTTGTAGCAACATTGACATGCTATGCAACAGATTAGGATTAATGGAAAGCAGTAACAGGCTACACTACTCTAATGCAAGCAGTATAGAGAAGAGTAGGCGATATCTGGTGATCAAGGGGGGGGGGCTTGCCTAGTTGCTCTGGCAAGACAGAGGGGTTGTCAACACCGTAGTCGTACTGGGTAGCCGCGGCGTCGATCTCAGTGTCTAGCGAGAGAAGAGGGGGAAGAAACAATAAATATTAATCAAACAGATGCATAGCGATGCATGACATGCCAAGTAGTGGTGCTAGGGGTGCCCTAACACGGTATGAGGTGGTACCGGTGAAGGAGGAAACATCCGGGAAAGTATCCCCCTGATTCAATCATACACTAATCATACACACAAACGTGTACGATCAAGATCAGGGACTCACGGGAAGATATCACAACACAACTCTACAAATAGAAATAAGTCATACAAGCATCATATTACAAGCCAGGGGCCTCGAGGGCTCGAATACAAGATCTCGATCATAGACGAGTCAGCGGAAGCAACAATATCTGAGTACAGACATAAGTTAAACAAGTCTGCCTTAAGAAGGCTAGCACAAACTGTGATACAGATCGAAAGATGTGCACACCTCCTGCCTGGGATCCTCCTAAACTACTCCTGGTCGTCGTCCGCGGCCTGCACATAGTAGTAGGCACCTCCAGTGTAGTAGGAGTCGTCGTCGACGGTGGCATCTGGCTCCTGGACTCCATCATCTGGTCGCAGCAATCGGGTATAGGAAGGGGGAAAAGGGGGAGCAAAGCAACCGTGAGTACTCATCCAAAGTACTCGCAAGCAAGGAGCTACATTACAAATGTATGCATTGGTATCAAATGGAATAAGGGTATCATATGTTGACTGAACTGCAGAATGCCGGAATAAGAGGGGGATAGCTAGTCCTATCGAAGACTACGCTTCTGGCCACCTCCATCTTGCAGCATGTAGAAGAGAGCAGAAGGTAAGTTCACCAAGTAGCATCATGTAGCAATAATCCTACCCGGCGATCCTCCCCTCGTCGCCCTGTGAGAGACCGATCACCGGTTGTATCTGGCACTTGGAAGGGTGTGTTTTATTAAGTATCCGATTCTAGTTGTCATAAGGTCAAGGTACAACTCCAAGTCGTCCTGTTACCGAAGATCAGAGCTATTTGAATTGATTAACTTCCCTATAGGGGTGCACCACATTTCCCAACACGCTCGATCCCCTTTGTCCGGACACACTTTTCTGGGTCATGCCCGACCTCGGAAGATCAACACGTCGCAGCCCTACCTAGGCACAACAGAGAGGTCAGCACGCCGGTCTAAATCCTATGGCGCAGGGGTCTAGGCCCATCGCCCATTGCACACCTGCACGTTGCGAGGGCGGCCGGAGAGCAGACCTAGCAACCTCCATTACAAAGGAAGTTGCGTTACGCGGTCCAACCTGGCGCGCGCCGCTCAGTCGCTGACGTCACGAAAGCTTCGGCTGATACCACGACGTCGAGTGCCCATAACTATTCCGGCGTAGTTGGTTAGTGCGTATAGGCCAGTGTCCAGACTCAGATCAAATACCAAGATCTCATTTAGCGTGTTATTTAGAAATAACCGCGGACGCCGACCAGGGCCAGGCCCACCTCTCTCCTAGGTGGTCTCAACCTGCCCTGTCGCTCCGCCACAGGGTAACAGTCGGGTGCCTTCGGGAACCCAGGCCCACCTCTACCGGGATGGAGCCACCTGCCCCTTCAGCCCCCAACATCGGAATTACTCGCGGGTACTCAACGAGCCGACCTGACTTTAGTCACCACCTGTATAGTATGTATATATGTATGTATATACCCGTGATCACCTCCCGAGTGATCACGGCTTGATAGTATAGCATGGAAGACGGACTAGAATGTAGGGCCATTGATGAAGTACTAGCAACCTATACTAAGCATGTAGGATTGCAGGTAAGGTATCAACAGTTGTAGCAACAATGACAGGCTATGCAACAGATTAGGATTAATGGAAAGCAGTAACATGCTACACTACTCTAATGCAAGCAGTATAGAGAAGAGTAGGCGATATCTGGTGATCAAGGGGGGGGGGGGCTTGCCTGGTTGCTCTAGCAAGAGAGAGGGGTTGTCAACACCGTAGTCGTATTGGGTAGCAGCGGTGTCAGTCTCAGTGTCTAGCGAGAGAAGAGGGGGAAGAAACAATAAATATTAAGCAAACAGATGCATAGCGATGCATGACATGACAAGTAGCGGTGCTAGGAGTGCCCTAACGCGGTATGAGGTGGTACCGGTGAAGGGGGGAAATATCCGGGAAAATATCCCCGGTGTTTCACGTTTTCGGACAGATGAATCGGAGGAGAAAAGTTGCGAGTTCGCTATGCTAGGGATGCATGGCGGACGAACGGGCTGCGGATCCGAATTCGTCTCGTCGTTCTGAGCAACTCTCATGTACAAAGTTTTTCTATCCGAGCTACGGATGAATTACTAAGAATTTTCGAAGTTTAAGCAATATCCGGTAACTGTCCGAAATTCTGCTAAGTTTGAGAACTACCCAGTTTTTAAACATCACTTAGCTGTTTTCCGGAGGCTATAGCTATTGTTCTATACATCCTATAACTTTGTGCGTTATATCAATTGTGAGCATTTTTCTGCGATCGACATGTTAGTAACACTTTAATCCATATTAGAGTTCATTTGCTTGACCATCAACAGCTCTAAAGTAGCTATGAAAATAAAGCTATTTATCAGTTTTTCAGCTAACAGAACTTAGCATTTTGTGAATTTCATAGGATTTAATCCGCACATCAAATGGATTCGGTCCAGTGGGGTAAAATGAAGTTTGTCAAGTGTACTTCCTTCACATATTATATTTACTCATGTTAGAACTTGATTAACTATTTTTTATGGGCTGTTTAGAGGTCTACTCATTGTAGAAATACAAAAGCTAGCTACTGCTACAGTAACTGAACATTACTGTAGCAGAGCAGCAGCAGAATGCAGTGGCTAGCAGGCTTCAGCAAGCAAAGCAGCAGCAACGCAACAACAACAACTTTGTTCTCATACAAGTCATCACAATAATCATCATAGATAGCAACTTCGTTCTCATAATCAATTGGAACCTCTCCAAATCCACTTTCATCAATATAATCATCATAAATAGGAGGCATGCTTTCATCATAATAAATTTGCTCATCAAAACTTGGGGGACAAAAAAATACCATCTTCATCAAACATAGCTTCCCCAAGCTCGTGGCTTTGCATATCATTAGCATCATGGATATTCAAGGAATTCATACTAACAACATTGCAATCATGCTCATCATTCAAATATTTAGTGCCAAACATTTTAATGCATTCTTCTTCTAACACTTTGGCACAATTTTCCTTTCCATCATACTCACGAAATATATTAAAAAGATGAAGCGTATGAGGCAAACTCAATTCCATATTTTTTTGTAGTTTTATTTTATAAACTAAACTAGTGTTAAAACAAGAAACAAAAAGATTCGATTGCAAGATCTAAAGATATACCTTTAAGCGCTAACCTCCCCGGCAACGGCGCCAGAAGAGAGCTTGATGTCTACTACACAACCTACTTCTTGTAGACGTTGTTGGGCCTCCAAGTGCAGAGGTTTGTAGGACAGTAGCAAATTTCCCTCAAGTGGATGACCTAAGGTTTATCAATCCGTGGGAGGCGTAGGATGAAGATGGTCTCTCTCAAGCAACCCTGCAACCAAATAACAAAGAGGCTCTTGTGTCCCCAACACACCCAATACAATGGTAGATTGTATAGGTGCACTAGTTCGGTGAAGAGATGGTGATACAAGTGCAATATGGATAGTAGATAATAGTTTTTGTAATATGAAAATATAAAAACAGCAAGGTAACTAATGATAAAAGTGAGCACAAACGGTATTGCCAATGTGTTAAAACAAGGTCTATGGTTCATACTTTCACTAGTGCAAGTTCTCTCAACAATAATAACATAATTGGATCACATAACTATCCCTCAACATGCAACAAAGAGTCACTCCAAAGTCACTAATAGCGGAGAACGAACGAAGAGATTATGGTAGGGTACGAAACCACCTCAAAGTTATTCTTTCCAATCAATCCGTTGGGCTATTCCTATAAGTGTCACAAACAGCCCTAGAGTTCGTACTAGAATAACACCTTAAGACACAAATCAACCAAAACCCTAATGTCACCTCAAGTATCCGTGGGTATGATTATACGATATGCATCACACAATCTCAGATTCGTCTATTCAACAAACACAAAGTACTTCAAAGAGTGCCCCAAAGATTCTACCGAAGAATCACGACGAAAATGTAAAAATCTACATACTTATTGCAAAAATCTACAAGTCCTCAAAAACCAAGCACTACGCGCATGCTCTAGGGGGATAGATTTGGTAGGAAAAGACCATCGCTCGTCCCCGACCGCCACTCATAAGGAGGACAATCAAAGAACACCTCATGTTTCAATTTTGTTACATAACGTTTACCATACGTTGCATGCTACGGGACTTGCAAACTTCAACACAAGTATTTGTCAAATTCACAACTACTCAACTAGCACAACTTTGATATCACTACCTCCATGTCTCAAAAAACAATCATCAAGCATCAAACTTCTCTTAGTATTCAATGCACTTTATATGAAAGTTTTTATTATATCCCCCTTGGATGCCCATCATATTAGGCCTAGTTTCATAACCAAAGCAAACTACCATGCTGTTCTAAAGACTCTCAAAATAATATAAGTGAAGCACTAGAGCAAATGACAAACTACTCCGAAAGATATAAGTGAAGATCAATGAGTAGTCGAATAATTATGCAACTATGTGAAGACTCTCTAACATTTAATATTCAGATCTTGGTATTTTATTCAAACAGCAAGCAAAACAAAAGAAAATAAAATGAGCTCCAAGCAAAACACATATCATGTGGTGAATAAAAATATAGCTCCAAGTAAAGTTACCGATGAACGAAGACGAAAGAGGGGATGCCTTCCGGGGCATCCCCAAGCTTAGGCTTTTGGTTTTCCTTGAATATTACCTTGGGGTGCCTTGGGAAACCCCAAGCTTAGGCTCCTTCCACTCCTTATTCCATAGTCCATCGAATCTTTACCCAAAACTTGAAAACTTCACAACACAAAACTTAACAGAAAACTCGTGAGCTCCGTTAGCGAAAGAAAACAAAACACCACTTCAAGGTACTGTAATGAACTCATTCTTTATATATATTGGTTTTAAACCTACTGTATTCCAACTTCTCTATGGTTTATAAACTATTTTACTAGCCATAGATTCATCAAAATAAGCAAACAACACACGAAAAACAGAAACTGTCAAAAACAGAACAGTCTGTAGTAATCTGTGACTAACGCGAATTTATGGAACCCCAAAAATTCTAAAATAAATTGCTGGATGTGAGGAATTTATCTATTAATCATTTACAAAAATAATTAACTAAATATCATTCTCCAATAAAAATGGCAGCAATTCTCGTTAGCGTTAAAGTTTTTGTTTTTTATAGCAAGATCAACAAGACTTTCCCTAAGTCTTCCCAACAGTTCTACTTGGCACAAACACTAATTAAAACATAAAACTCAATCATAACAGAGGCTATATAATTATTTATTACTAAACAGGAACAAAAAGCAAGGAACAAAAATAAAGTTGGGTTGCCTCCCAACAAGCGCTATCGTTTAACGCCCCTAGCTAGGCATGATGATTTAATGATGCTCACATAAAAGATAAGAATTGTAACATAAAGAGAGCATCATGAGGAATATTACTAGCACATTTAAGTCTAACACACTTCCTATGCATAGGGATTTTGTGAGAAAACAACTTATGGGAACAATAATCAACTTGCATAGGAAAGCAAAACAAGCATTACTTCAATAACTTTAAAACTTTAAGCACATAGAGAGGAAACTTGATATTATTGCTATTCCTACAAGCATATATTCATCCCTCATAATAATTTTCAGTAGAATCATGAATGAATTCAACAATATAACTAGCACCTAAAGCATTATTTTCATGATCTACAAGCATAGAAATTTTATTACTCTCCACACAAGCAAAATTCTTCTCATGAATAATAGTGGGAGCAAACTCAACAACATAATTATCATGTGAGGCATAATCCGATTGAAAACTAAAATCATGGTGACGAGTTTCATGGATATCGTTATTCTTTATAGCATACAAGTCATCACAATAATCATCATAGATAGAAACTTTGTTCTCACAATCAATTGGAACCTCTTCCGGTATGGTGGATTCATCACAAAATAAAGTCATGACCTCTCCAAATCCACTTTGATCAATATAATCATCATAAATAGGAGGCATGCTTTCATCATAACAAATTTGCTCATCAAAACTCAGGGGACAAAAAATATCATCTTCATCAAACATAGCTTCCCCAAGCTTGTGGCTTTGCATATCATTAGCATCATGGATATTCAAGGAATTCATACTAACAACATTGCAATCATGCTCATCATTCAAATATTTAGTGCCAAACATTTTAATGCATTCTTCTTCTAACACTTTGGCACAATTTTCCTTTCCATCATACTCATGAAAGATATTAAAAAGATGAAGCGTATGAGGCAAACTCAATTCCATATTTTTTTGTAGTTTTATTTTATAAACTAAACTAGTGTTAAAACAAGAAACAAAAAGATTCGATTGCAAGATCTAAAGATATACCTTTAAGCGCTAACCTCCCCGGCAACGGCGCCAGAAGAGAGCTTGATGTCTACTACACAACCTACTTCTTGTAGACGTTGTTGGGCCTCCAAGTGCAGAGGTTTGTAGGACAGTAGCAAATTTCCCTCAAGTGGATGACCTAAGGTTTATCAATCCGTGGGAGGCGTAGGATGAAGATGGTCTCTCTCAAGCAACCCTGCAACCAAATAACAAAGAGGCTCTTGTGTCCCCAACACACCCAATACAATGGTAGATTGTATAGGTGCACTAGTTCGTTGAAGAGATGGTGATACAAGTGCAATATGGATAGTAGATAATAGTTTTTGTAATATGAAAATATAAAAACAGCAAGGTAACTAATGATAAAAGTGAGCACAAACGGTATTGCAATGTGTTGAAACAAGGCCTAGCGTTCATACTTTCACTAGCGAAAGTTCTCTCAACAATAATAACATAATTGGATCATATAACTATCCCTCAACATGCAACAAAGAGTCACTCCAAAGTCACTAATAGCGGAGAACGAACGAAGAGATTATGGCCTCAAAGTTATTCTTTCCAATCAATCGTTGGGCTATTCCTATAAGTGTCACAAACAGCCCTAGAGTTCGTACTAGAATAACACCTTAAGACACAAATCAACCAAAACCCTAATGTCACCTCAAGTATCCGTGGGTATGATTATACGATATGCATCACACAATCTCAGATTCATCTATTCAACCAACACAAGACCTCAAAGAGTGCCCCAAAGTTCTACCAGAGAATCACGACGAAAACGTGTGCCAACCCCTATGCATAGGTTCATGGGCGGAACCCGCAAGTTGATCACCAAAACATACATCAAGTGAATCACGTGATATCCCATTGTCACCACAGATATCCACGGCAAGACATACATCAAGTGTTCTTAAATCTTTAAAGATTCAATCCGATGAGATAACTTCAAAAGGAAAACTCAATCCATTACAAGAGAGTAGAGGGGGAGAAAATCATAAGATCCAACTATAATAGCAAAGCTCGCGATACATCAAGATCGTACCACCTCAAGAACACGAGAGAGAGAGAGAGATCGAACACATAGCTACTGGTACATACCCTCAGCCCCGAGGGAGAACTACTCCCTCCTCGTCATGGAGAGCACCGGGATGATGAAGATGTCCACCGGAGAGGGATTGCCCCCTCCGACAGGGTGCCGGAACGGGTCTAGATTGGTTTTCGGTGGCTACGGAGGCTTCTGGCGGCAGAACTCCCGATCTATTCTCCTCCCCAATTGTTTTAGGGTATATGGATATATGTAGGCGGAAGAAATGCGTAAGGGGAGCCACGAGGGGCCCACGAGGGTGGAGGGCGCGCCCTAGTGGGGTGGGCGCGCCCCCTGCCTCATGGCTCCCTCGTTTCTTTCCTGACGTGCACTCCAAGTCTATCTGGTAGCTTTCCTTCCAAAAATAACTTCTGCAGAAGGTTTCATTCCGTTTCGACTCCGTTTGATATTCCTTTTCCTCGAAACACTGAAACAAGGGGAAAAATAGGAACTGGCACTAGGCTCCGGGTCAATAGGTTAGTCCCAAAAATAATATAAAAGTGTTTAATAAAGCCCATAAACATCCAAAACACATAATATAATAGCATGGAACAATAAAAAATTATAGATACATTGGAGACGTATCAGCGCGATGCGCGATGGTAACAGGAGCGACGCGAGTGGAGCCAGTGGTGGCTGTGCGCGTGCGCGTCGCGTGCTCACCGGCCGCGTACGCAACGTGTAGGTGTGCAATGGGCGATGGGCCCAGACCCCTGCGCCATAGGATTTAGACCGGCGTGCTAACCTCTCTGTTGTGCCTAGGTAGGGCTGCGACGTGTTAATCTTCCGAGGCCGGGCATGACCCAGAAAAGTGTGTCCGGACAAAGGGGATCAAGCGTGTTGGGTTATGTGGTGCACCCCTGCAGGGAAGTTAATCTATTCGAATAGCCATGATCTTCGGTAACAGGACGACTTGGAGTTGTACCTTGACCTTATGACAACTAGAATCGGATACTTAATAAAACACACCCTTCCAAGTGCCAGATACAACCGGTGATCGCTCTCTCACAGGGCGACGAGGGGAGGATCATCGGTTAGGATTATGCTACATGATGCTACTTGGTGAACTTACCATCTACTCTCTTCCCCTACTGCAAGATGGAGTTTACCAGAAGTGTAGTCTTCGACAGGACTAGCTATCCCCCTCTTATTCCGGCATTCTGCAGTTCAGTCCACATATGATACCCCTTTTGCCATTTGATACCAATACATACATTCGTAGTGTAGCTCCTTGCTTGCGAGTACTTTGGATGAGTACTCACGGTTGCTTTGCTCCCTCTTTTCCCCCTTTCTATACTCGATTGCTGCGACCAGACGTTGGAGCCCAGGAGCTAGATGCCACTATCGATGACGACTACTACTACTCGGGAGGTGCCTACTACTACGTGCAGCCCGCTGACGACGACCAGGAGTAGTTTAGGAGGATCCCAGGCAGGAGGACGGCGCCTCTTTTGATTTGTATCCCAGTTTGTGCTAGTCTTCTTAAGGCAAACTTGTTTAACTTATGTCTGTAATCAGATATTATTTCTTCCGCTGACTCGTCTATGATCGAGCTCTTGTATTCGAGCCCTCGAGGCCCCTGGCTTGTAATATGATGCTTGTATGACTTATTTTATTTGTAGAGTTGTGTTGTGATATCTTCCCGTGAGTCCCTGATCTTGATCGTACACGTTTGCGTGTATGATTAGTGTACGATTGAATCGGGGGCGTCACAAGTTGGTATGAAAGCCGACTGCCTGTAGGAATCCCCCTTTCACACTCCTTGGCCGAAGTCGAGTCTAGACATTACAAAAACTTTTACTAACATGGCTGTGTGCCTTACGGGCCCACGTCGCCATCTAGGTGGTATTAGGATCTTTTACTCCTCAATCCTTACTCTGGGACTCCGAACTCTCTTCTACTCGGGTTAAACGATTTTACTAACTTTAACACTAGGATCGCGTGACCACGTTCACCCCAAAGTTGGATAAGCCCTAGCTATTCTTTAGAGTAGTATATTGAGTATTATCCACATTGTCAGTTGACTCCTTTGAAACATCTTTGTTTTCAGATGGAACCCACGAGACAGGTTGTACGCCACATGACGGCCATTGGTGCCTCAGGATCACCTGCTTTGTTGGTTGAGATGATGACCTATCTGGTTTATCGCTGGCACCCTGAGTACACCGTCTATGAGGAGTACCAGGACTTCAGCCAGGAGCAGTACCGTGCTATCGTCCACCTCTACTCTCGGGAGTATGACTCCACTACCGTGCTGCACACTGCTCATGGTGTTGGAGTGACTATCGACATGGCGGTCCACGATGTTGCTTATGCTGCTCTGACACGTCTTCGTGGAGAGTACCAGGAGTTGGACACCTCCCCCTTCAGGCACATTGCTATCGCATCCGATGTTGGTGCGGAGGGATACTACACTGCTGCCTACTCCACTGTCACCCGAGAGCCCTTCTACCATCAGAACCTGGTTCTGCATGCTGATGAGCTGGATAGAGCTAACCGAGCTCTTCGCCATGAGTTGTACACCACCCGTCAGCACCTGTACCGTGCTCTGACGTTGTTGCACCCCTTTGTCCGATCTGGTGATCTGTCGCATTCTGCGATCTACCCTTCCAGGACCGTGATGCCCCAGGGCGTCGGCTGGCCAGATGTGGGAGGCTACTCTCCCGCACTTGGTCCTCTCCTGCCACCTGTGCATCGGGTTCGGCACCAGAGTATCCATGGACCCCGGGCTACTCGCGTGGAGGTCTTCCCTTCACGTCACTACCAGCTGTCAGGCTACACCTACCTCCACAGTTCCTCCTAGGACGGATGTAGGCTTGCTCGTTAGTGTTAGATGCCTTCGCCACGAGCCTGCGTGCCGCCTATGATGTTCTTAGTCTGTGTACCGAACTCTATGCTTGATCACTTTTGTAAGATGTGCCAACTACTATGTAGTATCTATCGTGTTCCTTTCAATATGCATGTTTCATCATGAATGATTCTTGCCCTCGCAATTTCTCAATGCTGAACTACTCCTGTTATATATTAGCAGGATGGTTAGACCAGGTGGTCGTGGTCGTGGTGGCAACGCCCCACCACCGCCTGAGTACATGGCTGGTATGATCCAACAACTTGAGATGAATCGCCAGTTCATGGAGAATATGATGGCTCAGTTTCCTCGCCCCAATATGAACCAGCAGCCAACCCCAGTAACTCTGCAGGATTTCATGCGCCTGAACCCAACTGTGTACCACAGCTCAACTCAGCCTCTGGATGCTGATGACTAGCTCCGTGACATCACCTATGAGATGGAGTCTGCTGATGTAGCCCCTACCAGCTATGTCACCTTTGCTTCCTTCTTCTTGAAGGGACCCGCTGCTCAATGGTGGGACAGCCACAGGCGTACTTTGCCAGTTGGAACAATCATCACCTGGCCAGACTTCCAAGCTGCTTTCCGTGCTCGCTTCATTCCTCAGGGAGTCATGGACCGTAAGAAGCGTGAGTTATGCAACCTCACCCAAGGCAACAAAACTGTTGAAGCTTATCAGCGGGAGTTTCTTGACTTGTCCCGCTATGCTGAAGAAGACATTGCAACTGATGCACGCAGACAGGAGAAGTTCCGTGATGGCCTTCAAGCTGACATCAAGCTCGCACTTCTAGTGCATGACTTTGCTGATTTCGCCACCCTGGTGAACAAGGCCATCAATGTAGAAACTGGTCTGCAGGAATACCAGAGCTCTCACACGCGCAACCGTGACACGGGCTCATCTTCGGGCCCGCCCTCGCAGAAGCGTAAGATATGGATTCCCAACAGCATGTACCAGCCAACTGCACCTGCCCCAAGGCAGTCCTATGCTGCACCTCGTCTGCCTACTCCTCCAACTAGGCAGCCAAGGCTTCCAGCTCCACCACCCCAAGCTCTTGTTCCCACTCCCAATAATGGTTTGTGCTTCAGGTGTGGTCAACCAGGGCACCGTGCTAGGGAATGCAACCAGAACCAGAATCTACTGGCCCTCCCAGCAACTGGCCGTGGAAGCAACCAGCCCCACAACAACAATGCCAAGTCTTATGGTCGTGTTCATGCCAACCACGTTGATCTTAATGAAGCTCAAGACCAGCCTGCTACCGTGATGGGTACACTCCTCGTAAATTCAGTAACTGCATCTGTTTTATTCGATTCAGGAGCATCGCATTCATTCATGTCAGAAGATTTTTCATACAAGCATGACGTTAAATGTGAGGAGATGAACACTTCGGTATTGGTAAAAACCCCCGTGGGACAATGTCAAACCTCACTGGTTGGCATCGACGTCCCCGTGGAAATCGAAGGGCTGGAATTCTATGCCTCTCCCATTATCCTGAAGTCGTCTAACATCGACCTCATTCTGGGGATGGATTGGTTGAAAGCGCATACTGCTTCTATAGTTGGCGCCACTAAGGTCGTCCATCTGCTACACCCTTCTGATGAAATAATTGCTTACCAAGCTCATCTAGTTCAGAACACCGAGGCACGGCTTTATGCCTCGAATGCATTGAACGCTGCACCACTCGAGGGCATTGAAAACATTACCGTCGTTCGTGAATTCCAAGACGTCTTCCCAGAAGAACTTCCAGGGATTCCCCCTGCTAGAGCTGTCGAATTCATCATCGACTTGAAACCCGGCACCACCCCTATAGCCAAACGACCCTACAAGATGCCGCCACATGAACTCATTGAGCTTAAGGAGGAAATCAACAAATCTCTTGTCAAAGGTTTCATTCGCCCAAGTTTCTCTCCTTGGGGAGCACCTTCTCTCTTTGTTAAAAAGAAGGATGGGACAAACCGATTAGTCCAAGACTACCGTCCTATAAACCAAGCTACCATTCACAATAAATACCCTCTTCCTCGGATCAATGATCTTTATGATCAACTGGCTGGCTCATCAGTGTTCTCCAAACTCGACTTGAGATTGGGTTACCACCAGATCCGTGTTCGTGAATAGGATATCCGAAAAACCGCCTTCGTGACTCGGTATGGGTCATACGAGTACACCGTCATGTCATTCGGCTTAACGAATGCTCCCGCCACCTTCTCTCGTCTGATGAACTATATATTCATGGATTACCTCGACAAGTTCGTCGTGGTTTATCTGGATGATATCCTTGTATTTTCCAAGAACAAAGAAGAACATGTTGAACATCTTCGTCTTGTGCTGGCAAAGCTTTGAGAGCATCAATTGTATGCTAAGTATTCCAAGTGTGAATTCTGGCTCCCCGAAGTAACCTATCCTGGGCATGTCATCTCCAAGGATGGTATTGCCGTCAACCCTGAACGAGTTCAGGCTATTCCCGATTGGAGTCCTCCGAAGAATGTCAAGCAAGTCCGAAGTTTTCTCGGTCTCGCCAGCTATTGCCGTCGATTCGTCGAGAACTTCTCCAAGATTGCCAGTCCTCTGACTAATCTGTTGCATAAGGGTGTCAAGTTCGACTGGACAGACAAGTGTCAGGAAAGTTTCCAGGCACTCAAAGACAAGTTGACTTCTGCCCTAGTGCTCGCTCCACCTGATACTAAGAAGGACTTCGTCATTTACTGCGACGCTTCCCGTCAAGGATTAGGCTGTGTCCTAATGCAAGAGCGCAGAGTGATTGATTATGCCTCTCGTCAACTGCGCCCTCACGAAGAAAACTACCCAGTTCACAACCTCGAGCTTGCTGCTCTCATGCACTGAAGCAGTGGCGACATTACCTTCTCGGTAATCGCTGCGAGATCTTCACCGACCACCAAAGTCTGAAGTATCTGTTTACTTAGCCAGATATGAACCTCCGTCAGTAGAGATGGATGGAGACTGTTGCAGACTTTGACGTGGGTATATCCTATACCCCCGGTAAGGCTAATGTAATGGCTGATGCCTTGAGCCGCAAGTCTTACTGCAACCACCTCCAGGTTCACAAAGTTCAGCCCTCGCTTGTCGAAGAATTTAGAAAGCTGAACCTTCATATTGTTCCTCCTGGAGCACTCGCTCCCCCTCCCCTAGAGTTCCGAAAGATGAATCTTCTTGTTGTTACTAAGGGTTCTCTAAATACCCTGGCTGTCATACCAGATCTCGTAGCTGGTATAAAGACTATTCAAGGTTATGAATCTAAAGTCCATAAGATTAAACACCATCTAGAAGAAGGAAAGCCCTCATTCTTCACTATCCCCGATGATGGCGCCTTGTACTTCAAAGGCCGCCTAGTGGTACCATGTTCGAAGAAAAACCTGGATAAGACTAAAAGGGTTATGAAAGAAGCTCATGATACGCCTCTGTCCATCCATCCTGGTAGTACAAAGATGTACCAGGATATTCGTCAAAGATTCTGGTGGTCTAATATGAAGCAGGACATTGCTCGTTATGTTGCTGAGTGTGACGTTTGCCGCCGTATCAAAGCAGAGCATCAAAGGCCTGCTAGAACTCTGCAACCTATCTCTATTCCTGAATGGAAATGGGACCATGTTGAAATGGACTTCGTCACTGGATTTCCCAAATCACAGAAAGGTAATGATGCTATTCTTGTCGTCATTGACCGGCTTTCTAAAGTTGCACATTTTCTGGTGGTCAAAGAGACAATCACTGCTAGCCAGCTTGCAACTCTCTACATGTCCAGAATTGTTTCACTTCACGGTATTCCACTGGTTATCAGTTCAGTCCATGGCAGCTTATTCACTTCAAGATTTTGGGCAACTTTCCAAGAAGCTATGGGAACTCACCTGTCGTTCAGTACGGCGTTTCATCCTCAGTCGCAAGGACAGGTTGAACGTGTCAACCAAGTTCTCGAAGAGATGCTTCGAGCTTGTGTAATTTCCTTCGGCAAGAAATGGGAGGAATCTCTTCCATATGCCGAGTTCTCTTATAATAATAGCTATCAAGCTAGTCTGAAGATGTCCCCCTTCAAAGTGCTATATGGACGAAAGTGTCGAACCCCTTTGAACTGGTCAAAAACTGGGGAACGTCCACTCTTCGGTCCGGATATTATCCAACATGCCGAAGAGCAAGTTCACATTATTCGCGAGAATCTCAAGACTGCTCCGTCATGTCAGAAAAGTCAGTATGACCGTCATCACCAAGACATGGTCTATCAACCTGGCGAAAAGGCTTATCTTCGAGTTACACCAATGAAGGGTGCTCACCGCTTCGAGATCAAGGGCAAGCTAGCTCCTCGCTATATCGGTCCCTTCACTATTCTCGAAAGGCATGGGAAGGTGGCATATCAACTGGAGCTTCCGTAGAACCTTTCCCAGGTTCACGATGTGTTCCATGTGTCACAACTCCGCCGCTGCTTCAAGGATCCAATTCGAGCAGTGGATCATGAAGTGCTCGAATTGCAACAGGACCTCTCCTATAAAGAGCATCCGATCCGCATTCTTGACCAAGCTGAACGCCGCACACGTCAGAAGGCGATCAAGTTCCTCAAAGTCTAGTGGTCGAATTACACTGAAGACGAAGCCACTTGGGAACGCGAGGGACGCCCGCGTGATGAATACCCCGCACTGTTTCCTTCTAGATTTCTTGTAGTGGAGGAGTTTTGTAACGCCCGGGTAATCAAGCTACAGTAATTCCCTGCTAATGATGCCACATCACCTCTGTCACTGTAGTTAATCTCGAGTTAGTTCAAAACCGATCCAAATTCAAATTTAAATTTAGCAAACAGTCAAAGTTTTCAAAACATTAAAACAAAATGTTCGGTGCGTGACAAATATTGCTATGGTAATTATAGTGAAGAAAACATAATTTTACAAAGTGCCTAAGTGCTTTAAACTAAATAAAACAGAAAAAGAAAAATAAATAAAAGTAAAAGATCAAAACAAAAAGAAAAGAAAAGGGGGAAAGCCCCCTGCCCCTTGGGCTTCGGCCCACCAGGCCACAACCGACCAGGCCAGGCCCAACTGGCCCAACCGGCCACCCCCCGTTCCCCATATCCCCCATGACCCAAACCCTAGCCCCACCCAGACCGCACACTCACCCCACGTCGCCCACTCCCCTCCCCCAATCCAGATCGGATCGGGGCTCGCCGCGCCAGGACGCCGCCGCCCGGATCACCGCCGCCGACCATCACCACGTCGGAGCCCGCCTGGACCTTGCCGGCGCCCCTTCCCCACCGGCCTGCATCCTCTCCGCCGCTCGTCACAGTCAACCCCCACGACCCCTCATTGCCCAGTCCCTACACTGCCGGTGAGGCCCCGACCTCTCCCCCCGCGCTACCCTGCCTCGCCATGGCCCGCGCTCACCACCCCGCGTCCTCTCCTCCTCTCCCCGCACTCGTCGTCCGCTCCGGCCGCTCGTCCACGAGCAAGCACGCGCCGTGCTCGTCTGCACCGTGCCGCGACCCTACCTAGCTATCGCTGCTGCTCTTCCTCCTGCTGCGCTACTGCTTGCTCCGCCTGCTTCCTCTGTGCGCCGTGCTCGGCCGCGCCCCGCTCCGCTTCGCCCTGCATGGCCACCATGCCCCGCTCGCGTCGCGTGCCTCGCACCACACACGCACGCCACCCGCGCTCGCGGCCGCGCCTCACGTGCCCACTCGCATTGCCCCCCCCCCGCCACTGCTGCTTTAGCTGCCGCAGTCGCCAGTGGCTCGTCGCACTCGCCTCCGCCCAACCGCGCCGCTTGCTGCTCCCGGCGAGCCACCCCGCACCCTTCTTCGTCTGGCCACGCCGGCTTCGCCCGACCGCGCCGCCCTCGCCTGCCGTCCGTCCCGTCCCACCATGCCTCCGCCCCCCGCCTGAGGCCGCCGCCACCTCATCCCCTGCGCTCGCTCGCGCCGCCCTGCCGTTGCCTCGCCGACGCCACCGCCCCCTGTTCCGCTGCGGACCCTGGCCGCCATGCCCGCGGCCGCCTCCGGCGCCTAGCGCCCAGCCATGCCCGTGCGACTTCCGCCTGGGTCGGGTGCCCGCGAGCCCCTGCGCCCGTAGCCGCCCAGCGTCCGTTTAGCCCCTTGGGGCCTATGACATGTGGGGCCCAGCCCCAGAACGAAACGATAAAAAATTAAAAGTTAAATTAATTTTTTTAATAAATAAATAAAATATGAATTAATTAATTAATTAACTAAAGAGTTAATTAACTTAATTAATTTTGATTAATTAACCTAATTAACTAATTAACTTGATTAACTACTGTTAATTAACATAACAGTCAATGAGAGTAGGGACCCACTGGTCAATTTGACCAGTCAACGGTCAATGCTGACTAGACTGTTGACTTTGACTGGTCCCACCAGTCAGCCTCTGCCGACTGGGCAGTTGACCAAGTCAACCGGGCCTACTGGTCAGCCACACAAGCCCTTCTATGGGTACACTTTTGTGTACCCATAGCAATTTAACATTTAGTTTTTGAATTAAAACAATTTAGAAAATTATTTAAAATTTTGAAAAATCATATAAAATAAACCGTAGCTCAGATGAAAATACTTTCTACATGAAAGTTGCTCAGAACGACGAGACGAACCCGGATACGCAGCCCGTTCGTCCGCCACGCATCCCTAACCTATCGAATTCGCAACTTTCCCCCTCCGGCTCCTCTGCCCGAAAACGCGAAACACCGGGAATACTTTCCCGGATGTTTTCCCCCTTCACCGGTACCACCTCGTACCGCATTAGGGCACACCTAGCATCACGCTTTGTCATGTCATGCATCGTCATGCATTTGTTTGCATTATATTTAATGTTTCTTCCCCCTCTTCTCTCGCTAGACACCGAGACCGACGCCACTGCTACCCAATACGACTACGGTGTTGACGACCCCTCTCTCTTGCCAGAGCAACCAGGCAAGCCCCCCCTTTGATCACCAGATATCGCCTACTCTCCGCTATACTACTTGCATTAGAGTAGTGTAGTATGTTACTGCTTTCCGTTAATCCTATCCTGATGCATAGCCTGTCCTTGCTACTACCGTTGTTACCTTTACCTGCAATCCTAATGCTTAGTATAGGATGCTAGTTTATCACAGTGGCCATACATTCTTGTCCGTCTGCCATGCTATACTATCGGGCCGTGATCACTCAGGAGGTGATCACGGGTATATACTATATACTTTATACATGATACATGTGATGACTAAAGTCGGGTTGGCTCGAGGAGTACCCGCGGTTGATTCACGAATTGGGGGATGGAAGGACATACTTTCCCGACAGCCCTCTGTGTGGATCTTTGTGGCGAAGCGACAGGGCAGGTTGAGACCACCTAGGAGAGAGGTGGGCCTGGCCCTGGTCGGCGTTCACGGTTATTTCAAAATAACACGCTTAACGAGATCTTGGTATTTGATCTGAGTCTGGCTACTGGCCTATACGCACTAACCATCTACGCGGGGACAGTTATGGGCACTCGACGTCGTGGTATCAGCCGAAGCCTTCATGACGTCAGCGACTGAGCGGCGCACGCCGGTTTGGACTGGAACACGTACTCTTGTATAAGGGAGGCTAGGTCTGCTCACCGGCCGCGTACGCAATGTGCAGGTGTGCAATGGGCGATGGGCCCAGACCCCTGCGCCATAGGATTTAGACCGGCGTGCTGACCTCTCTGTTGTGCCTAGGTAGGGCTGTGATGTGTTGATCTTCCGAGGCCGGGCATGACCCAGAAAAGTGTGTCCGGACAAAGGGGATTGAGCGTGTTGGGTTATGTGGTGCACCCCTGCAGGGAAGTTAATCTATTCGAATAGCCGTGATCTTCGGTAACAGGATGACTTGGAGTTGTACCTTGACCTTATGACAACTAGAACCGGATACTTAATAAAACACACCCTTCCAAGTGCCAGATACAACCAGTGATCGCTCTCTCACAGGGCGACGAGGGGAGGATCATCGGTTAAGATTATGCTACACGATGCTACTTGGTGAACTTACCATCTACTCTCTTCTCCTGCTGCAAGATGGAGGTTACCAGAAGCGTAGTCTTCGACAGGACTAGCTATCCCCCTCTTATTCCGGCATTCTGCAGTTCAGTCCACATATGATACCCCTTTTGCCATTTGATACCAATGCATACATTTGTAGTGTAGATCCTTGCTTGCGAGTACTTTGGATGAGTACTCAATGTTGCTTTGCTCCCTCTTTCCCCCCTTTCTATACTAGATTGCTGCGACCAGATGTTGGAACCCAGGAGCCAGACGCCACTGTCGACGACGACTACTGCTACTCGGGAGGTGCCTACTACTACGTGCAGCCTTCTGACGACGACCAGGAGTAGTTTAGGAGGATCCCAGGCAGGAGGCCTTCGCCTCTTTCGATCTGTATCCCAGTTTGTGCTAGTCTTCTTAAGGCAAACTTGTTTAACTTATGTCTGTACTCAGATATTATTGCTTCCGCTGACTCGTCTATGACTGAGCTCTTGTATTCGAGCCCTCGAGGCCCTTGGCTTGTAATATGATGCTTGTATGACTTATTTTATTTGTAGAGTTGTGTTGTGATATCTTCCCGTGAGTCCCTGATCTTGATCGTACACGTCTGCGTGTATGATTAGTGTACTACTGAATCGGGGGCGTCACAAGTTGGTATCAGAGCCGACTGCCTATAGGAATCCTCCTTTCACACTCCTTGGCCGAAGTCGAGTCTAGACATTACAAAAACTTTTACTAACATGGTTGTGTGCCTTACGGGCCCACGTCGCCATCTGGGTGGTATTAGGATCTTTTACTCGTCGATCCTTACTCTAGGACTCTGAACTCTTTTCTACTCGGGTTAAACGATTTTACTAAATTTAACACTAGGATCCCGTGACCACGTTCACCCCAAAGTTGGATAAGCCCTAGCTATTCTTTAGAGTAGTATATTGAATATTATCCACACTGTCAGTTGACTCCTTTGAAACATCTTTGTTTTCAGATGGAACCCACGAGACAGGTCGTGCGCCACAGGACGGCCATTGGTGCCTCAGGATAACCTGCTGTGTTGGTTGAGATGATGACCTATCTGGGTTATCGCTGGCACCCTGAGTACACCATCTATGAGGAGTACCAGGACTTCAACCAGGAGCAGTACCGTGCCATCGTCCACCTCTACTCTCGGGAGTATGACTCCACTACCGTGTTGCACACTGCTCATGGTGTTGGAGTGACTATCGACATGGCGGTCCACGATGTTGCTTATGCTGCTCTGACACGTCTTCGTGGAGAGTACCAGGAGTTGGACACCTCCCCCTTCAGGCACATTGCTATCGCATCCGATGTTGGTGCGGAGGGATACTACACTGCTTCCTACTCCACTGTCACCCGAGAGCCCTTCTACCATCAGAACCTGGTTCTGCATGCTGATGGGCTGGATAGAGCTAACCGAGCTCTTCGCCACGAGTTGTACACCACCCGTCAGCACTTGTATCGTGCTCTGACGCTGTTGCACCCCTCTGTCTGATTTCGTGATCTGTCGCGTTCTGCGATCTACCCTTCCAGGACCGTGATGCCCGAGGGCGTCGGCTGGCCAGATGTGGGAGGCTACTCTCCCGCACTTGGTCCTCTCCTGCCACCTGCGCATCAGGTTCGGCACCAGAGTATCCGCGGACCCCAGGCTACTCGCATGGAGGTCTTCCCTTCATGTCACTATCAGCTGTCAGGCTACACCTACCTCCACAGTTCCTCCTAGGACTGATGTAGGCTTGCTTGTTAGTGTTAGATGCCTTCGCCGCGAGCCTGCGTGCCGCCTATGATGTTCTTAGTCTGTGTACCGAACTCTATGCTTGATCACTTTTGTAAGATGTGCCAACTACTATGTAGTATCTATCGTGTTCCTTTCAATATGCATGTTTCATCATGAATGATTCTTGCCCTCGCAATTTCTCAATGCTGAACTACTCCTGTTATATATTAGCAGGATGGTTAGACTAGGTGGTCGTGGTCGTGGTGGCAACGCCCCACCACCGCCTGAGTACATGGCTGGTATGATCCAACAGCTTGAGATGAATCGCCAGTTCATGGAGAATATGATGGCTCAGTTTTCTCGCCCCAATATGAACCAGCAGCCAACCCCAGTAACTCTGCAGGATTTCATGCGCCTGAACCCAACTGTGTACCGCAGCTCAGCTCAGCCTCTGGATGCTGATGACTGGCTCCGTGACATCACCTATGAGACAGAGTCTGCTGATGTAGCCCCTGCCAGCTATGTCACCTTTGCTTCCTTCTTCTTGAAGGGACCCGCTGCTCAATGGTGGGACAGCCACAGGCGTACTTTTCCAGGTGGAACAATCATCACCTGGCCAGACTTCCAAGCTGCTTTCCGTGCTTGCTTCATTCCTCAGGGAGTCATGGTCCGTAAGAAGCGTGAGTTCCGCAACCTCACCCAAGGCAACAAAACTGTTGAAGCTTATCAGCGGGAGTTTCTTGACTTGTCCCGCTATGCTGAAGAAGACATTGCAACTGATGCACGCAGACAGGAGAAGTTCCGTGATGGCCTTCAAGCTGACATCAAGCTCGCACTTCTAGTGCATGACTTTGCTGATTTCGCCACCCTGGTGAACAAGGCCATCAATGTAGAAACTGGTCTGCAGGAATACCAGAGCTCTCAAAGGCGCAGCCGTGACACGGGCTCATCTTCGGGCCCGCCCTCGCAGAAGCGTAAGATATGGATTCTGGGTCAATAGGTTAGTCCCAAAAATAATATAAAAGTGTTTAATAAAGCCCATAAACATCCAAAACACATAATATAATAGCATGGAACAATCAAAAATTATAGATACGTCGGAGACGTATCAGCATCCCCAAGCTTAATGTGACGCCCCCAATTTGACCGTACACTAATCATAAACGCAAACGTGTACGATCAAGATCAGGGACTCACGGGAAGATATCACAACACAACTCTACAAATAAAATAAGTCATACAAGCATCATATTACAAGCCAGGGGCCTCGAGGGCTCGAATACAAGAGCTCGATCATAGACGAGTCAGCGGAAGAAACAATATCTGAGTACAGACATAAGTTAAACAAGTTTGCCTTAAGAAGGCTAGCACAAACTGGGATACAGATCGAAAGAGGCGCAGGCCTCTTGCCTGGGACTCTGGGACTCCTGGTCGTCGTCAGCGGGCTGCACGTAGTAGTAGGAGTCGTCATTGACGGTGGCGTCTGGCTCCTGGGCTCCATCGTCTGGTCGCAGCAATTGAGTATAGGAAGGGGAAAAAAGGGGGAGCAAAGCAACCGTGAGTACTCATCCAAAGTACTCGGAAGCAAGGAGCTACACTACATATGTATGCATTGGTATCAAATGGAATAAGGGTATCATATGTGGACTGAGCTGCAGAATGCCGGAATAAGAGGGGGAAAGCTAGTCCTATCGAAGACTACGCTTCTGGCCATCTCCATCTTGCAGCATGTAGAAGAGAATAGAAGCTAAGTTCACCAAGTAGCATCGTGTAGCATAATCCTAACCGATGATCCTCCCCTTGTCGCCCTGTGAGAGAGCGATCACCGATTGTATCTGGCACTTGGAATGGTGTATTTTATTAAGTATCCGGTTCGAGTTGTCATAAGGTCAAGGTACAACTCCAAGTCGTCCTGTTACCGAAGATCATGGCTATTCGAATAGATTAACTTCCCTGTAGGGGTGCACCACATTTCCCAACACGCTCGATCCCCTTTGTCCGGACACACTTTCCTGGGTCATGCCGGCCTCGGAAGATCAACACGTCGCAGCCCTACCTAGGCACAACAGACAGGTCAGCACGCCGGTCTAAATCCTATGGCGCAGGGGTCTGGGCCCATCGCCCATTGCACACCTGCACGTTGCGAACGCGGCCGGCGAGCAGACCTAGCCTCCCTTATACAAGAGCAGGCGTTCCAGTCCAACCCGGCGCGCGCCGCTCAGTCGCTGACGTCATGAAGGCTTCGGCTGATACCACGACGTCGAGTGCCCATAACTGTTCCGGCGTAGTTGGTTATTGCGTATAGGCCAGTAGCCAGACTCAGATCAAATACCAAGATCTTGTTAAGCGTGTTAATTGAAGTATCCGCGAATGCCGACCAGGGCCAGGCCCACCTCTCTCCTAGGTGGTCTCAACCTGCCCTGTCGCTCTGCCACAAAGTAACAGTCAGGGGCCGTCGGGAACCCAGGCCCACCTCTACCGGGATGGAGCCACATGCCCCTTCAGCCCCATCTCGAACAGTATCATAAGTAATGTAATAATATAAAGTATATATCATATGCCCGTGATCACCTCCTGAAGTGATCACGGCCCAGTAGTATAGCATGGCAGATGGACAAGAGTGTAGGGCCACTGATGGAACACTAGCATCCTATACTAAGCATTTAGGATTGCAGGTAAAGGTAACAACAGTAGTAGCAAGGACAGGCTATGCATCATGATAGGATAACGGAAAGGAGTAACATGCTACACTACTCTAATGCAAGCAGAAGAGAGAAGAATATACGATATCTGGTGATCAAAGGAAGGGCTTGCCTGGTTGCTCTGGCAAGAAGGAGGGGTCATCTTCAATGTAGTCGAACACACGGACATCGGCAACAGTCTCGGAGTCTACCGGAAAGAAGTAACGGAGGGGAACACAATAAATAACAGAGCAATCAAATGTAACACAAAGCAAGATGCAGCAATATGTTGTGCTAGGGGTGACCTAACATAGGGATAGGCGATACAGGCGAATAGGAAAAATATCTGGAAAAGTATTCCCGGTGTTTGGCATTTTCGGACAGATGAAAGGAGGGCGACGGTTGCAGGTTTGCTATGCTAGGGACGTGTGACGAACGAACGGACTGCGTATTCGGATTCTTCTCGTCATTCCGAGCAACTTTCATGTACAAAGCATTTTCATCCGAGTTACGAATTATTTTATATTAATTTTAATGGTTTTAAACATTTTCTAAAATTACTGGAATTTATTTAAGCCAAGTCAATTTGACTGGTCGAAAGGAGAGTTGGTAGCCCACATGTCATAGGCTATACCTAAACTAATAAATAAAAACTAACTTAATCAAATGGGCCCCATATGTCATAGTATATCAACTAACCTAAGTAGCACTAACTAATCCCTAATCTAATTGAACAGGGCCGGCCACAGGCACAGAACCGGCCACATCGTGGCTGTGCATGCAGTAGTATTCGGCGACGGCGACGACAGAGATTAGCAGCAGGCAGCGAGCAGCACAAGCAATAGCAACAGCGGCAGCGGCTAAGGGCAGTAGCTAAGCAGTGGCAAAGGCAGAAGGCAGCAAGTGTGTGCGTGCGGCCGGCCGCGTAGCAAGGGAACTGGAATATCATAAGCAGGGGGCGTGGGCATGTACTGAACTGAGCTTACAGGAAGCAACGGCCATGGCGGACGAGCACGAGACAACCCAATCGACGGCGGAATCGAACGGAAAAGCGGGGGATGAGGAGAGGCGTTCACAGCGGAGGTCGTAGGCAAGCTCGACGAGGCCGGGGTGGACCGGAGTGACGGATCGACGGTGAGGTCGTGGCGGCCGAGCACGGAGAAGACGACGATGGCGTCGGCAACCAAGTGCCTCGGCTTGAGGCGACGCCCGTGACCGATTAAGTCGAGTGCCGTGGAGCTCCTAGACGCCCTCCCGCATGCCGGAGACGCCTATGGCCATGACAACGACGACGGGGCAGCAGTCACTGTGGGATCTCATGAGCTTGATTCGGTCTAGAGAGGAAGGGGAACGATGGGGATCGAGGGGGGAAACGATCGAGACGGGGGCTAGGGTTCCGGAGGGGCGAGGGGATACTTGTAGGCGCCGGGGGGATGCGGGATGGTCGCCATGCATGACCACGGCCGGAGGATGGCCGCCACGGCCCCCGTCTCCTGTAGCGAGAGGAAGAGGACAAGTGAGGGTGGGCTGGGCCTATTTTTGCTAAATGGGCCACGGTTCAGTAGCTTAGGTCCCTTTTTCTTTTTACTACTATTTTCCATTTTCTCATCTGTTTAATTATTTAGCCAATGTTTTGTACTTTCTTTTTGCGTCAAAATACTCTTGTAAAATGTAAAACCTTGACACATAATTACTATGCATTATTTTGCACTGCCACACAAAAATTTTTTTGGTTCAAAATAATTTATTAATTTCGAGTTTATATTTAAATGGGATAAAAATGTGTTGTTGGTCCACTGTTTTAATATCCAAGGGAAATTTAATATTTCAAAAACGTTAATTCTTTCATGAAAAATTGTTAGTGAATATTTGCAACCCACCAAACATTTTTGTTTTACCGTTTGAAGAAATAATAATGTGACTTTATTTTAAATTAGAATTTGAATCGGGTTTGAACTAACACGAGATTAACAACAGTAACCGAGTGACGTGGCATCATTAGCAGAGGTTCACTATAGCTTAATTATCCGGGCGTCACACTTAATTCCTGCTCGTCCTCGAGTAGGTAAATGATAAAAACAGAATTTTTGATGCGGAATGCTACCTAACATATTTCTCTAAGTAATTCTCTTTATTTTGGCATGAATGTTCAGATCCATAAGATTCAAGACAAAAGTTTAATATTGACATAAAAATAATAATACTTCAAGCATACTAACTAAGCAATCATGTCTTCTCAAAATAACATGGCCAAAGAAAGTTCATCCCTACAAAATCATATAGTCTGGTCATGCTCCATTTTCGTCACACAAGAATGCTCTCATCATGCACAACCCCGATGACAAGCCAATCAATTGTTTCATACTTTAGTAATCTCAAACTTTTTTCAACTTTCACACAATACATGAGCGTGAGCCATGGATATAGCACTATGGGTGGAATAGAATATAATGAGGGGGTTATGTGGAGAAGACAAAAAGGAGAAAGTCTCACATCGATGCGGCTAATCAATGGGCTAGGGAGATGCCCATCAATTGATGTCAATGCACGGAGTAGGGATTGCCATGCAATGGATGCACTAGAGCTATAAATGTATGAAAGCTCAACAAAAGAAACTAAGTGGTTGTGCATCCAACTTGCTTGCTCACGAAGACCTAGGGCACTTGAGGAGGCCCATTGTTGGAATATACAAGCCAAGTTCTATAATGAAAAATTCCCACTAGTATATGAAAGTGACAAAAAAAGAGACTCTCTATCATGAAGATTATGGTGCAACTTTGAAGCACAAGTGTGGCAAAGGATAATAGCATTGTCCCTTCTCTCTTTTTCTCTCCCTTTTTTTGGGCCTTCTCTTTTTTATGGCCTTTCTCTCCCCCTTTTTTTAAATTCCTCACTTGGGACAATGCTCTAGAAAATGATGATCATCACATTTCTATTTATTTACAACTCAATGATTACAACTCGATGCTAGAACAAAAGATGACTCTATAGGAATGCCTCCGGCGGTGTACCGGGATATGCAATGAAGCAAGAGTGACATGTATGAAAGAATTATGAACGGTGGCTTTGCCACAAATACTATGTCAACTACATGATCATGCTAAGCAATATGACAATGATGAACGTTTCATGATAAACGGAATGGTGGAAAGTTGCATGGCAATATATCTCGGAATGGCTATGGAAATTCCATAATAGGTAGGTATGGTGGCTGTTTTGAGGAAGATATATAAGGAGGTTTATGTGTGAAAGAGCGTATCATATCACGGGGTTTGGATGCACCGGCGAAGTTTGCACCAACTCTCAATGTGAGAAAGGGCAATGCACGGTACCGAAGAGGCTAGCAATGATGGAAGGGTGAGAGTGCGTATAATCCATGGACTCAACATTAGTCATAAAGAACTCACATACTTATTGCAAAAATCTACAAGTCCTCAAAAACCAAGCACTACGCGCATGCTCCTAGGGGGATAGATTGGTAGAAAAAGACCATCGCTTGTCCCCGACCGCCACTCATAAGGAGGACAATCAAAGAACACCTCATGTTTCAAATTTGTTACATAACGTTTACCATACGTGCATGCTACGGGACTTGCAAACTTCAACACAAGTATTTGTCAAATTCACAACTACTCAACTAGCACAACTTTGATATCACTACCTCCATGTCTCAAAACAATCATCAAGCATCAAACTTCTCTTAGTATTCAATGCACTTTATATGAAAGTTTTTATTATATCCCTCTTGGATGCCCATCATATTAGGACTAATTTCATAACCAAAGCAAATTACCATGCTGTTCTAAAGACTCTCAAAATAATATAAGTGAAGCACTAGAGCAAATGACAAACTACTCCGAAAGATATAAGTGAAGATCAATGAGTAGTCGAATAATTATGCAACTATGTGAAGACTCTCTAACATTTAAGAATTTCAGATCTTGGTATTTTATTCAAACAGCACGCAAAACAAAAGAAAATAAAATGATGCTCCAAGCAAAACACATATCATGTGGCGAATAAAAATATAGCTCCAAGTAAAGTTACCGATAAACGAAGACGAAAGAGGGGATGCCTTCCGAGGCATCCCCAAGCTTAGGCTTTTGGTTTTCCTTGAATATTACCTTGGGGTGCCTTGGGAAACCCCAAGCTTAGGCTCCTTCCACTCCTTATTCCATAGTCCATCGAATCTTTACCCAAAACTTGAAAACTTCACAACACAAAACTTAACAGAAAACTCGTGAGCTCCGTTAGCGAAAGAAAACAAAACACCACTTCAAGGTACTGTAATGAACTCATTCTTTATATATATTGGTTTTAAACCTACTGTATTCCAACTTCTCTATGGTTTATAAACTATTTTACTAGCCATAGATTCATCAAAATAAGCAAACAACACACGAAAAACAGAAACTGTCAAAAACAGAACAGTCTGTAGTAATCTGTGACTAACGCGAATTTATGGAACCCCAAAAATTCTAAAATAAATTGCTGGATGTGAGGAATTTATCTATTAATCATCTGCAAAAATAATTAACTAAATATCATTCTCCAATAAAAATGGCAGCAATTCTCGTTAGCGTTAAAGTTTTTGTTTTTTATAGCAAGATCAACAAGACTTTCCCTAAGTCTTCCCAACAGTTCTACTTGGCACAAACACTAATTAAAACATAAAAACTCAATCATAACAGAGGCTATATACATTATTTATTACTAAACAGGAACAAAAAGCAAGGAACAAAAATAAAGTTGGGTTGCCTCCCAACAAGCGCTATCGTTTAACGCCCCTAGCTAGGCATGATGATTTAATGATGCTCACATAAAAGATAAGAATTGTAACATAAAGAGAGCATCATGAAGAATATGACTAGCACATTTAAGTATAACCCACTTCCTATGCATAGGGATTTTGTGAGCAAACAACTTGTGGGAACAAGAATCAACTTGCATAGGAAGGTAAAATAAGCATAACTTTAAAACTTTAAGCACATAGAGAGGAAACTTGATATTATTGCTATTCCTACAAGCATATATTCCTCCCTCATAATAATTTTCAGTAGAATCATGAATGAATTCAACAATATAACTAGCACCTAAAGCATTATTTTCATGATCTACAAGCATAGAAATTTTATTACTCTCCACACAAGCAAAATTCTTCTCATGAATAATAGTGGGAGCAAACTCAACAACATAATTATCATGTGAGGCATAATCCGATTGAAAACTAAAATCATGGTGACGAGTTTCATGGATATCGTTATTCTTTATAGCATACAAGTCATCACAATAATCATCATAGATAGAAACTTTGTTCTCACAATCAATTGGAACCTCTTCCGGTATGGTGGATTCATCACAAAATAAAGTCATGACCTCTCCAAATCCACTTTGATCAATATAATCATCATAAATAGGAGGCATGCTTTCATCATAACAAATTTGCTCATCAAAACTCAGGGGACAAAAAATATCATCTTCATCAAACATAGCTTCCCCAAGCTTGTGGCTTTGCATATCATTAGCATCATGGATATTCAAGGAATTCATACTAACAACATTGCAATCATGCTCATCATTCAAATATTTAGTGCCAAACATTTTAATGCATTCTTCTTCTAACACTTTGGCACAATTTTCCTTTCCATCATACTCACGAAATATATTAAAAAGATGAAGCGTATGAGGCAAACTCAATTCCATATTTTTTTGTAGTTTTATTTTATAAACTAAACTAGTGTTAAAACAAGAAACAAAAAGATTCGATTGCAAGATCTAAAGATATACCTTTAAGCGCTAACCTCCCCGGCAACGGCGCCAGAAGAGAGCTTGATGTCTACTACACAACCTACTTCTTGTAGACGTTGTTGGGCCTCCAAGTGCAGAGGTTTGTAGGACAGTAGCAAATTTCCCTCAAGTGGATGACCTAAGGTTTATCAATCCGTGGGAGGCGTAGGATGAAGATGGTCTCTCTCAAGCAACCCTGCAACCAAATAACAAAGAGGCTCTTGTGTCCCCAACACACCCAATACAATGGTAGATTGTATAGGTGCACTAGTTCGGTGAAGAGATGGTGATACAAGTGCAATATGGATAGTAGATAATAGTTTTTGTAATATGAAAATATAAAAACAGCAAGGTAACTAATGATAAAAGTGAGCACAAACGGTATTGCAATGTGTTGAAACAAGGCCTAGGGTTCATACTTTCACTAGCGAAAGTTCTCTCAACAATAATAACATAATTGGATCATATAACTATCCCTCAACATGCAACAAAGAGTCACTCCAAAGTCACTAATAGCGGAGAACGAACGAAGAGATTATGGTAGGGTACGAAACCACCTCAAAGTTATTCTTTCCAATCAATCCGTTGGGCTATTCCTATAAGTGTCAAAAACAGCCCGAGAGTTCGTACTAGAATAACACCTTAAGACACAAATCAACCAAAACCCTAATGTCACCTCAAGTATCCGTGGGTATGATTATACGATATGCATCACACAATCTCAGATTCGTCTATTCAAACAAACACAAAGTACTTCAAAGAGTGCCCCAAAGATTCTACCGAAGAATCACGACGAAAATGTGTGCCAACCCCTATGCATAGGTTCATGGGCGGAACCCGCAAGTTGATCACCAAAACATACATCAAGTGAATCACGTGATATCCCATTGTCAGCACAGATACGCATGGCAAGACATACATCAAGTGTTCTTAAATCTTTAAAGATTCAATCCGATGAGATAACTTCAAAAGGAAAACTCAGTCCATTACAAGAGAGTAGAGGGGGAGAAAATCATAAGATCCAACTATAATAGCAAAGCTCGCGATACATCAAGATCGTACCACCTCAAGAACACGAGAGAGAGAGAGAGATCAAACACATAGCTACTGGTACATACCCTCAGCCCCGAGGGAGAACTACTCCCTCCTCGTCATGGAGAGCACCGGGATGATGAAGATGGCCACCGGAGAGGGATTGCCCCCTTCGACAGGGTGCCGGAACGGGTCTAGATTGGTTTTCGGTGGCTACGGAGGCTTCTGGCGGCAGAACTCCCGATCTATTCTCCTCCCCAATTGTTTTAGGGTATATGGATATATATAGGCGGAAGAAATGCGTAAGGGGAGCCACGAGGGGCCCACGAGGGTGGAGGGCGCGCCCCTGCCTCATGGCTCCCTCGTTTCTTTCCTGACGTGCACTCCAAGTCTATCTGGTAGCTTTCCTTCCAAAAATAACTTCTGCAGAAGGTTTCATTCCGTTTCGACTCCGTTTGATATTCCTTTTCTTCGAAACACTGAAACAAGGGAAAAAATAGGAACTGGCACTAGGCTCCGGGTCAATAGGTTAGTCCCAAAAATAATATAAAAGTGTTTAATAAAGCCCATAAACATCCAAAACACATAATATAATAGCATGGAACAATCAAAAATTATAGATACATTGGAGACGTATCAGCGCGATGCGCGACGGTAACAGGAGCGACGCGAGTGGAGCCAGTGGTGGCTGTGCGCGTGCGCGGATGTAGAACTCCGGCGCGGCCATTGCGATGGAGCCCACGGGGATGGCGACTACATGCACGTAACAACGCCGGGGAGAGTGGGATTTAGGGCAGCGCTCACAAGGGGGCTTGAAGAGGTCTTGGACAAGTCGGGGGTGCTCGGTGTGGCGCGGATCCATGACGACTGTAGTCGGGCAGAGGCGGCGAAGATGGCAGCGATGCCGATGAAGCAAGGCGATCCCGTTCGCACGGCTCCGCGTAGACGATGAGGAGGAAGGCGCACATCTCTTGGATGTGCTCCCGAGCACCGGGAAGGCCGGTCGCCGCAACGGCGACGACGCCACGACGACGACGATGGCATTCTAGCGAGTGGGTCAGAGAGGGAGAGAGGCGAGGGAGAGAGAGCGTGGGGGTGGGGATTGGGGCGCGCTAGGGTTCCTCCGCGAGGGAGAGGGGGCTGGGTGCGACCTTATCCCCTTCGCGGACCGTCAGATGGGCGGCGCCTGGGCGTCGTCGGCAGTGGCGCCGGGCGATGGGTGCCACACCCTGTCTCCGCTCCTGTAGCGAGGAGGGAGGTGATCCGGTTGGGCTGGGGAAGGTCTGCTAGCTGGGCCGGTTGGCCCATGGGGGGTTGTTTTCTGTTTTCTTTTTCTTTTATTTTCCCCTTTTGTCTTCTTTTATTTACCAGTTTATTTTTGTTTTATAAAATACAAAAGTTGTACCCAGATTAGTATTTCAATCTAGTCCACTGCCACAAAAGTTGAACTCCAAAACAAAATAGTTTAAAATTTTGTTAATTATAAAAGGCATTTAATTACTTGTTTATGTTGCTGTTTTATTTATTTTAGAGCACTTCAATATTTTATAGGAATGTGGTTTCTTCACCACAATTACACATGAATTATTTGCTACATCTAGAACTTTTTTAGTTTTGACTTTTGAAATTTTTAATTATTTGACTTTGTTTTAAAATTGAATTTTGAATCGGTTTGAACTAACGCAAGATTAGCAAGAGTAATCGAGGTGATGTAGCATCATTAACAGGGAATTACTGTAGTCTGATTATCCGGGCATCATAATTCTCCTCCACTACAAGAAATCTCGTCCCGAGATTTAAGAGGGGAGTAAGGGGGAAAGTTCTGGTTACGAAATTCTAACGAATCTTGTCGGTCTTGGTTGCTCTTCTCAAAGTGGTCGATCCATACCGTTGATGTCTCCATTCCTATGCATCAATGCATCATGATGGTTGTCGTCCTTCCTTCAGGATCTTCACCATACTTACGAAAGGATAGGAAGGGAACTCCGGGCGAACGGACCCTTGCAAGTCTGACTATCTAGTAGATAACATCAGGGAAGGTGGCGGAAAGTAACTCTCGAATTAAAACCTTAGAAAATATCGAGAGCAAAGTAAGAAGGTATCATGAGAAGTTTCGAGTGGGCGGGCAATCGTTCAGTGCCTGAAACAGGGCGTGAAAGGGGGTTCAGAGCAATGGGAATAAGTTTGGTGTTTGATACCAGAATAGATCACTAGGCAGGTGGCCCGTGAATTACATACGAAGTCAAGCGCGAGGAATAACTTTGGGAACAGGGGTGTACATGAGAGTCAGGTTTCGATACTGTGGAACTGTGGGTTATGGGCCCACCATGTGGGTTAAAAGTAGGAAGGGCGGTGACGTCTTGCACGCCCATGTAAGCAAGGCATGTAGAGGATAGTTTGTCGGTCATGTCGGCAACAACATCGGTACCAAGGGTGAGGGACGAAGAGAACCATTTTCCTACTCGTTGAACGAGGCGGACCAATAGGCAAAGTTCTTGTCCATCTGCGGTTACCGGAATGTCATCAACAATAGTTACAGGGTCTTACTGACAGAGTGGTACATCGAGGTGCTTACCTAAGCAGGGAATTATCACTACCCAGTTAAGTCAGATTATTGGAAAGTTTAAACAAAACAATGGAAAGGATAGTATGTTTATCAGATTAAACAGAACAGTGGAAACGAAAATGTGTTTAAACACATATTTCAGGGGTATATCCTTCCCAAGGACAAGCAGAGCATGATAACAATGACATGATATTAAGTAGAAAAGCCTCTAGGTGAGGGGAGAGAAATTTTCATGACATTATCCATACAACGGTGTTTGGATAATGGACAAAGAATATTTAGCATTGTGCTTCAAATGTTCTTATTGAAAATTGGAGTACTACAGACAGGCTTTGAGATAGCATTGACATGGTCTTCAAGCAAAGGTCAGACTTTAGATACATGAAGGATTCATCAGGAACAACTTGTAGAATAAGTCTTACAGTTTCCTCATGGAAGAATGGATAGCCTTGCTGAAAAGGAATCTATAACAATAGGGTCTCCGGCCAGGTGTGCTAGGCACGACAACACCTTATCGGGTCATATAAAGACAAATGGTATAACTCTTGGAAATATGTTCCAACCATCATATCTGATTGAGATTCAGATCTGATCAGTGTTAGGATACCTCAGACTCAGGATGCCTGAGAAGAAAGGTTAAACACAAATTGTCGAGATGACATTGTAAGATTCACGGGAATTGAACTATGGAAGCGAGTTCCGAAACAAGAGTTCATCATTAAATCAAGGAGAGGTGAGGAGGTGGCTGATTGACTCAGCGACAATTCATTGAGATTTTCAAAATATGGATTTCCGCGATTATGTGAACAAGAGGATAACATTTGTCAGTTCAAATGGTATAATGATGTATGCTCGAGGAAAACATACACAATTAAACATTGGTTGAAAGGTGCACCCGAAATATGAGCTTAGGTAGCATGAGCAAGGTTAGAATGGTGATTCAATAACCAATAGTCTAAGAATGAACTATCGACCATTAACTTCAAAGCAATAGGGTTGCTAGAAGTTTTGAATTCACACATCATAGTTCAATGGTCGGTATTCCGGTTATAAACAACACGGGAATCAAGAAAGAATGGTGATGGTGAGAAGTATCACTATGTCAAGAATTCTTAAGGCGTGGAGCAATCCTCACAACATCCTTGACGTAAAAGACTAATACTTCAAGGTAGAGCATAACCTAAGCTAGATAGTAAGGAAATCAAGGTACAACACAAAACATGAACAAGTTTGTGTTGGGGGAAGACAAGAATGTCGTCAATGATAACACAAATCATTGAGGGGCAAGGGTGGTATTTCCCATCATGAATTCGATTGATATCCTGGAAGATCTCAGAATGTTGATGATGATCACGACACAATTGTCAAGAGATTTCATGAAGATGTAATAGATCGGCGATGACATCAAGTCAAAGGAATGACGAAGCGAAATGTTATTGGAACCACGGGTACGTCACTAAATCGGGATCAAGGTTGTTGTTCAAGGCAAAATGATATGACGAGGAAAGTCGACGTAAGCTTAGCTTATTGTCGAAAGATGTACTCCGGTAATAATGAACGGGTGGCACAATTAAAATTTAGCACGATAATGATATTAGTCAATCAGGTTAGGAATGATGTGATGGAGTATTAACTTCTCAACAACAAAGTACTAGGAGTACTGAATCATAGTGTTGATTCGATTCACTAATCGGTGTTTTCGAGTGATGGACAATGCAGACCGGCGGAGTGACTAAAATGGTGAGAGTAATATTCTATCAAGCATTCATAAGAGATAGTGCAATGACACAATATCCTCGAGATAACAAGGGCAGTACTCGAGGTAGATCATAATAGAGGTTGGGCAGGCGTATTCATCTATAGAAGACAAGTGCTTTAACTTGTCCGAGAAAGGGGATCAAAGATGAACAATCATGGTCGGAACCACGATTGCAAAGGATAAATTCACAGATACCATATGATATTTATCAAGGAAATAGTTATTATTACAAGAAGCTTCCATGATAAGATATACATCGTGTCCATGGGCATGAACACAACGTTGAAGGTCAACTCCCACTTCTCCAATGCATGACCTTACATCCACTTCTTGTCCTGGAAGAAGTCATACGGTAGAAAATTATCTAGTAAAACACCAGAAGGGTATGACTTGTGAAAACGTTCGGGTTCATACAGTTTTTTAGGGAAGGTATAGGTTCAACCCATCGGGGCATCTTAGGAGCATAAACCACAATTTCAAGAATAAATAACACAAACTCGATAGTAGAGCATTCTTGAGAAAGCAGAGGATACAATTTATCAAAGGCATTATGTATCCGAGGGAAGGCTCACAAGCTTATTGAATACGAAGGACGCTGTCGGATAAAATCAAACAAAGGATCTAGTGGTCCACAAGGGATCTGATGTGAGCATCGGTACTCAACCAGAGGAAGAAAGAATGCAAGGAGATCAGATTATAGAAACAACTGACTAACTCAAAGCTCAAATGCAAAGGAATTATGATTTCCAAATCAAGGGATCATAAGCTAACGCTCTGATTAAGGATGGATAAGTTGAGTAGGCTCGGGGGTACAATCGATGGCAATTTGATTGGTCGAGATCCAGCTCATGTTTAAAATGTCATTTGAGCCAGAAGGATGAATTCTAGGATTTGGTTGAGGATTGCAAGCATTCGCAACATATTGTATCAACAGACTCAAAATGATAATGACAAAGGATGCCAATAAGATTACCTAACTTATGGGATTAACCATAATGCAAGCAAGCAATAATTTCAAGAGCAATAGGTTGCTCAGGATTTTCGGAAGATCGAATGGTATTTCGAAAACTATTGTGAAATACATGAATCAACTAGGGATGAGCGGATACTCGGTAAGCGCGAGCAATTATCCATAGGGGTATTCATGTGGCAAAGAACTTCAAGGCAGTAGGCACAAAGTATTCTCGGAACAATAAAGAGAATTTCGGGGTATCTTGTAATAACAAGATCAACTAGGAATGAATGTAAGAATGGAAAGGGTGCATAGTTATCCATAGGTGTTTATCGATGGAAGGGAATTGCAAAAGCGATGGCACAAAGTCTCGAGAGAACATCATAGAGTATTTTCAAAATCTTCTAGTGCAGCAGACGATCATCGGTAATAAGGTGCTCTCCGGGTGAAAGTGATCACGAGATCCTAATGTTAGATTTCGCAAAATTCATTTAACCCGAATAGAAGAGAGATCAGAGTCCCAGAGTATAGACGAGGAATAAAAGATCCTAATACCACCAAATGGTGACGTGGGCCCATAGGCCGCACAACCATGTTAGTAAAACAATTTTCATCGACTAGACTCAACTTCGGCCAAGGAGTGTGGAAGGGGGATTCTTACAGGAAGTCGGCTCTGATACCAACTTGTGACGCCCCCGATTCAATCGTACACTAATCATACACGCAAACGTGTACAATCAAGATCAGGGACTCACGGGAAGATATCACAACACAACTCTAGAAATAAAAATAAGTCATACAAGCATCATATTACAAGCCAGGGGCCTCGAGGGCTCGAATACAAGAGCTCGATCATAGACGAGTCAGCGGAAGCAACAATATCTGAGTACAGACATAAGTTAAACAAGTCTGCCTTAAGAAGGCTAGCACAAACTAGGATACAGATCGAAAGAGGCGCACACCTCCTGCCTGGGATCCTCCTAAACTACTCCTAGTCGTCGTCCATGGCCTTCACGTAGTAGTAGGCACCTCCAGTGTAGTAGGAGTCGTCGTCGACGGTGGCATCTGGCTCCTGGACTCCATCGTTTGGTCGTAGCAATCGGGTATAGGAAGGGGGAAAAGGGGGAGCAAAGCAACCGTGAGTACTCATCCAAAGTACTCGCAAGAAAGGAGCTACACTACAAATGTATGCATTGGTATCAAATGGAATAAGGGTATCATATGTGGACTGAACTGCAGCGTGCCGGAATAGCTAGTCCTATCGAAGACTACGCTTCTGGCCACCTCCATCTTGCAGCATGTAGAAGAGAGCAGAAGGTAAGTTCACCAAGTAGCATCGTGTAGAAACAATCCTACCCGGCGATCCTCCCCTCGTCGCCCTGTGAGAGAGCGATCACCGGTTGTATCTAGCACTTGGAAGGGTGTGTATTATTAAGTATATGGTTCTAGTTGTCATAAGGTCAAGGTACAACTCCAAGTCGTCCTGTTACCGAAGATCACGACTATTCGAATAGATTAACTTCCCTGCAGGGGTGCACCACATTTCCCAACACACTCGATCACCTTTGTCCGTACACACTTTTCTGGGTCATGCCCGGCCTCGGAAGATCAACACGTCGCAACCCTACCTAGGCACAACAGAGAGGTCAGCACGCCGGTCGAAATACTATGGCGCAGGGGTCTGGGCCCATCGCCCATTGCACACTCGCATGTTGCGAGGGCGGCCGGAGAGCAGACCTAGCAACCGCCATTACAAAGGAAGTTGCGTTACGCGGTCTAACCCGGCGCGCGGCGCTCAGTCGCTGACGTCACGAAGGCTTCGGCTGATACCATGACGTCAAGTGCCCATAACTGTTCCCGTGTAGTTGGTTAGTGCGTATAGGCCAGTGGCCAGACTCAGATCAAATACCAAAATCTCGTTTAGCGTGTTATTTAGAAAAAACCGCGGACACCGACCAGGGCCAGGCCCACCTCTCGCCTAGGTGGTCTCAACCTGCCCTGTCGCTCCGCCACAGGGTAACAGTCAGGGGCCTTCGGGAACCCAGGCCCACCTCTACCGGGATGGAGCCACCTGCCCCTTCAGCCCCCAACATCAGAATTACTCGCGGGTACTCAACGAGCCGACCTGACTTTAGTCACCACCTGTATAGTATGTATATATGTATGTATATACCTGTGATCACCTCCCAAGTGATCACGCCCCGATAGTATAGCATGGCAGACGGACTAGAATGTAGGGCCATTGATGATGTACTAGCAACCTATACTAAGCATGTAGGATTGCAGGTAAGGTATCAACCGTTGTAGAAACAATGACAGGCTATGCAACAGATTAGGATTAACAAAAAGCAGTAACGTGCTACACTACTCTAATGCAAGCAGTATAGAGAAGAGTAGGCGATATCTGGTGATCAAGGGGGGGGGGCTTGCCTGGTTGCTGTGGCAAGAGAGAGGGGTCGTCAACACCGTAGTCGTACTGGGTAGCAGCGGCGTCGGTCTAGGTGTTTAGCGAGAGAAGAGGGGGAAGAAACAATAAATAATAAGCAAACAGATGCATAGCGATGCATGACATGACAAGTAGCGGTGCTAGGGGTGCCCTAACGCGGTATGAGGTGGTACCGGTGAAGGGGGGAAACATCCGGGAAAATATCCCTGGTGTTTCGCGTTTTCGGATAGATGAATCGGAGGAGAAAAATTGCGTGTTCGCTATGCTAGGGATGTGTGGCGGACGAACGGGCTGCGTATTCGGATTCGTCTCGTCGTTCTGAGAAACTCTCATGTACAAAGTTTTTCTATCCGAGCTACGGATGAATTACTAAGAATTTTCGAAGTTTAAGCAATATCTGGTAACTCTCTGCAATTCTGCTAAGTCTGAGAACTGCCCAGTTTTTAAACATCACTTAGCTGTTTTCTGGTGGCTATAGCTATTGTTCTGTACATCCTAGAACTTTGTGCGTTATATCAACTGTGAGCATTTTTCTGCGATCTACATGTTAGTAACACTTTACTCTATATTAGAGTTCATTTGCTTGACCATCAACAGCTCTAAAGTAGCTATGAAAATAAAGCTGTTTATCAGTTTTTCAGCTAACAGAACTTAGCATTTTGTGAATTTCATAGGATTTAATCTGCGCATCAAATGGACCAGTGGGGTAAAATGAAGTTTGTCAAGTGTACTTCCTTCACATATTATGTTTACTCATGTTAGCACTTGATTAGCTATTGTTTATGGGCTGTTTAGAGGGCAACTCATTGTAGAAATACAAAAGCTAGCTACTGCTACAGCAACTGAACATTACTGTAGCAGAATGCAGCGGCTAGTAGGCTTCAGCAAGCAAAGCAGCAGCAGCAACGCAACAACAGCAACGCGCAAGCAGCAGTCTGCCGGCAGCAGCGGCGCAAAGCGTGGGCAGAGGGCAACGCAACAGGCGTGCGAGTGTGAGGCGGCGTGGGCTCGGGCACGTGCGCGTGGCCAGAGGCCTACGAGGGGCGGTGGGCGTGGCCGAGCGGCGGCGGTGAGCAGGCCCACGTGCACGCGGGGCGAGCCAGCGCGGGCGAGTGCGTGAGCACGGGCGTGCGGGGGTGGATGAGCGCGCGCAATGCGCGACGGTAACAGGAGCGACACGAGTGGAGCCAGGGGTGGCTGTGCGCGTGCGCGGATGTAGAACTCCGGCGCGGCCATTGCGACGGAGCCCGCGGGGACGGTGACTACATGCACGTAACAACGCTGGGGAGAGTGGGATTCGGGGCAGCTCTCACAAGGGGGCTTGAAGAGGTCTTGGACAAGTCGGGGTGCTCGGTGTGGCGCGGATCCACAACGACTGTAGTCGGGCATAGGAGGCGAAGATGGCGGTGATGCCGATGAAGCAAGGCGATCCCGTTCGCGCGGCTCCGCGTAGACGACGATGAGGAAGGCGCGCATCTCCTGGATGTGCTCCCAGGCGCCGGGGAGGCCGGTCGCCGCGACGGCGACGACGCCACGACAACGATGGCATTCTAGCGAGTGGGTCAGAGAGGGAGAGAGGCGAGGGAGAGAGAGCGTGGGGGTGGGGATTGGGGCGCGCTAGGGTTCCTCCGCGAGGGAGAGGGGGCTGGGTGCGGCCGTATCCCCTCCGCGGACCGTCAGATGGGCGGCGCATGGGCGTCGTCGGCAGTGGCGCCAGTTAATGGGCGCCACGCCCTGTCTCTGCTCCTGTAGCAAGGAGGGAGGTGACCCGGTTGGGCTGGGCAAGGTCTGCTAGCTGGGCCGGTTGGCCCATGGGGGGATGTTTTCTGTTTTCTGTTTTCTTTTATTTTCCCCTTTTGTCTTCTTTTATTTACCAGTTTATTTTTGTTTTATAAAACACAAAAGTTGTACCCATATTAGTATTTCAATCTAGTCCACTGCCACAAAAGTTGAACTCCAAAACAAAATAGTTTAAAATTTTGTTAATTATAAAAGGCATTTAATTACTTGTTTATGTTGCTGTTTTATTTATTTTAGAGCACTTCAATATTTTATAGGAATGTGGTTTCTTCACCACAATTACATATGAATTATTTGCTACATCTAGAACTTTTTTATTTTTGACTTTCGAAAATTTTAATTATTTGACTTTGTTTTAAAATTGAATTTTGAATCGTTTTGAACTAACGCAAGATTAGCAACAGTAATCGAGGTGACGTAGCATCATTAACATGGAATTACTGTAGTCTGATTATGCGGGCGTCACAGTTTTTGGGCCGAGGCTGTCAACACCGCATGCCATGCATCAAACTGGCTCTTCCTCCGCGCAATATTGGAAAAGACTCCATATGAGCTCCTAACCGGGAACAAGCCAAATGTCAAGTACTTTCGTGTATTTGGGTGCAAATGTTCCATCCTCAACAAAAGAGAACGGTTAGGAAAATTTCAATCCAAAACAATAGCGGGCATATTTGTTGGCTATGGATCAAACTCTCACGCCTATAGAGTCTACAACAAATCCAATGGATGTGTTGTAGAAACTTGTGACATGGTGTTTGATGAATTTAATGGCTCCCATGGGGAGCAAGTTGATCTAAGTGATGTAGGTGAAGAAGATTCTTCTCAAGATATTTTGACCATGGGTGTTGGTGCTCTTCTTCCCATGGAAAAAGAACCTCATGATGATGATGAATAAGATGGAAGCTTCACACATCATCAAACCACTTCAACACCCATACCACCACAAGCTCCTATTGCTCAACCGATGCCCGTTGTTCAAGTACATGAAGAAGATCAAGTCCCTCACCGTGATCATCTTAAAGAGCAAGATCATCTACAAGAGCAAGAACAAGAAAGTGCAATCATTGATGATTAACCTCAACAAATGCAATATGAAGAAGAAGATCTTCCACCTCACATTAATGATCCATATGCAGAGGATGTGGATGATGGTCATGAAGTTGAACCTTGTGAAACCCTAACCTCCATCATGCCTCGAGTGGCTGGTCGTGTTGATGTTGAACAAATTCTTACCAGCATATCAGAAGGTAGAGTCACTCGCAAACATTTGACAAACTTTTGTGCTCACTTCTTGTTTGTCTCTAGTGTTGAGCCACTTAAGGTACAAGATGCATTGATGGACAATGATTGGCTCATTGCTATGCAAGAAGAGTTGAACAGTTTTGACCGCAGCCAAGTGTGGTCATTAGTCAAGAGACCAACTACGAAACACAATGTCATTGGAACAAAATGGATTTTTAAGAACAAGCAAGATGAGAATGGTGTAATCATTCGCAACAAGGTAAGGTTAATGGCACGAGGGTACTCACAAGTTGAAGGTTTGGACTTTGGTGAGACCTTTGCTCCCATTGCCCGTCTTGAATCTATTCGCATCTTACTTGCCTATGATGCTTTCAATGGTTTTAAATTACATCAAATGGATGTGAAGAGTGCTTTCCTTAATGGTCCTCTACAAGAAGAAGTATATGTATCACAACCACCTGGGTTCATTGATCCTAATCACAAAGACTATGTGTATAAACTTCACAAGGCTTTGTATGGCCTCAAACAAGCACCTCATGCTTGGTATGATCATCTTAAGAAGTTTTTACTCGATGATGGTTTTGTGAGAGGGGTATTGATCCCACTCTCTTTACTAAGAGGGACAAGGGTGATTTGATCTTATGCTAAATCTATGTAGACGACATCATCTTTCGTTCTCCTAACATTCATTTATGCAAGAAGTTTGCGGCTTCTATGACCAAGAACTTTGAAATGTCACTCAATGCGGATTTGAAGTTGTTTCTCGGATTTCAAATACAACAATTTCAAGAAGGAATCTTCTTATCTCAAACAAAATACCTCAAGGATATTCTAGAGAAGCTTGACATGACAAATGCTAACCCATGTAAGACACCCATGCCAACAAAGATTGTACTCACTGAAGACACAAACGGTATCGCTTTCGACTCATCTATTTACAGCTCTATGATTGGTTCATTGCTTTATCTTTGTGCATCTAGACCAGACATCATGTTCAGTGTATGCATGTGTGCTAGATTTCAAGCTTCCCCTAGGGAAAGTCATCATAAGGCGGTTAAGCATATTCTTAGATACCTTATTCACACCCCAAAGTTGGGTCTATGGTACCCCAAGGATGCTAAGTTTGATCTCATTAGGTACACGGATGTAGATTGGGCTAGAGACAAAGTGGGAAGGAAGTCCACCTCCGGTGCATGTCAATTTCTTGGACGCTCCTTGGTAAGTTGGTCCTCGAAGAAGCAAAATTGTGTCACCCTCTCTACTGCTGAAGCCGAATACATTGCAACTATCAGTTGTGCAACTCAATTACTATGGATGAGGCAAACTTTGAAGGATTACAGTATCACCTATAGACACGTGCCTCTTCTATGTGATAATGAAAGTGCCATCAGTATTGCTGAGAATCCCAAGGATCATATTTGCACCAAGCATATTGATATTAGGTATCATTTCTTGAGAGATCATGTGGAAAAGGGTGACATTGATATTGCCCATGTTGGTATAGATATGCAACTTGCATACGTTTTCACCAAACCATTGGATGAAGTAAGGTTTTGTCAACTTAGGCATGAACTTGGTATCTTGGAGCTTGACAACATTATGTGAAATCTAGTACCCATGCATGCATTTACTTCATGTCTTGTTTAGATGTAGGCATATGTTTAGGGGGAGACACTCAACTCATGAGTACTCTCACCCTATATAATGCATAAAAAGAACAAACACTCTCAAAGTTACCATGTTCCTCGAACTACGATACTTTAAATGATGGAGTAGTATTATTGAGCCCAAGTACAATATCTTTGCAGCATCATGACACATATACCCACACATGGTGGCCTTTGGCCACCGACTCTCCTCAAAGGAGGGGATATCCAATCATGCTTGGGGTTCATAACATGTGTGTCTAGTTGCTCATCATGTGGTATCTTTCATGTCTGATTGCCCATATAGTTTGTCATTTACCCATTCTTGTATTTTGATTCATCTAGATATTTCTATGCGCTGTCTGTCAAAACTTTTGCCATCGGTCGTCCGACGGTTCTCAGACGTCTGATGACTCACAGTTTCCGGCCGCCCGGTGTCATTCGGATGTCCGGTTGTTGTGCAGAAATCATGCATAGCCCATTTCCTCCCCAGGCCTTGGATGTCTGAGATTCTTCGGTCGTCCGTCGCTTGGCACATACATCAGTCCCTAGATGTCCGACCTCTGCCGGCCGTCCGACAAAATCCGTGGCCCATATAAATTTTAGGAACGGGCCCGACCGGGCAGTTGCCCTATCTTTTCCCCTCCCCACTCCGCGTCTATGTCCGCCGTTAGGGGGTGGATCTCGCTCGCTGTCACCGGGGGAGCTGCATCACCGCGCCTCCAGCCTCCTCTCAGCCGCCCCCTCCTTTCCTCGTGCGGATCTGGTACTTACTTGTCCATTCCCCTGCTTCTCTTCCGTTGTTCTTCTCGGTGCGGTTGGTGATCCCCTGTTCTCTCTTGGATAATCTCATAGGGGTGGTTCCCTCGATGCCACGGATGAAACACATTGCCCACAAGAGTTCCAGAGGTGTCTCCGCTCGCAGCAAAATTTGGCTTACCCGATCTGTTGTTCATTCCGGTTTCAATTCCTAGCCGGGGCTCACTGTGCCATGGCGACGTCCTTGTTTGGTTTCAGCCTCTCGTCGCGGTGGGTCTGATGACTCACAAGAGCATCAATGTCCGCACAAGCATGCTGGGGAACATCCTGTGATCGAGGACACTTCTTCTGAGGGCTCTGACTATGAAGAGAAATTGGAATATGAAGCGCGCGCTGAGTATGTGGCTGTTCCCATCCGTCCTTCAGGTTCTTGGAGGGCCACCTACACGCCCAATCCTCCTCCGGTTTGGCCAAATGCGGATGGTCGTCGCATATCACTTGAGGCTACTCAACTTCATCGACGTGTCCTCAAGGATTTCACCAAAGCGCCCAAGAGCCTGCATATCTTAAGTTCCATCATGATGTTGATCAATTCGAGGTGGTTCAAGACTCTCTCGATCAACGTTTGCACACAAATGTTCAGGAAGATATCTACACCTCCGTCGTCCTCCCAAAGGGACTCTCTCTTCACCACTTCATTGACTTGGAGTACATTCAGGCTCATACTGTGAAGTATCCGGGTGCTATTGATCTCATTGAGTCATCCGGTCTTGCCGCTCCATTTGCATTTCAGCATGAATTTAACAGTGCTGCTATACATCAGTTTTATGCCACTTGCTTCTTTGGTCCTGACAAGACAGTCACCTGGATGACTTCTGACACCGAGCTCACTGCCACTTATGCTCAGTTTGTCGCTGCTCTTGGCTTTCCTGATATTGGGTTCAAGATCCATAAAGATGACCCCAACCACAAACCTAAGGCTGTTGAGGCTTGTGGCTATCTTATTAAGGAACTGGATGATCTTAGTGAGGAGGAAAAGATGAAGGATCTAAATCAAGTTTCTGTCTGGAGATCTCCTTACTACATCATTTACCAATGTATCATCCGCACCATCTATCCCAAGATGGGTGACAAGGGATCTTGCAGCAGTTATTGCATTGATCTTATGTCTCACCTATATGAGTCCCCCAAAGGGAAGATCAATGTTCCTCATTTTCTATGGCATGAAATCCGTCTTGCTAGCTTTCAGTATAAGTGTGCCTTCCCTCAAGCTCCATTCATTCAGGCTCTCATTGAGAGTGTTGCTCCCTTCTCTCTTGAACGTACTCATGTGTTGTTGAAGGAAATATGCCCTAGAGGCAATAATAAAGTTGTTATTCATATTTACTTATATCATGATAAATGTTTATTATTCATGCTAGAATTGTATTAACCGGAAACTTAGTACATGTGTGAATACATAGACAAACAGAATGTCACTAGTATGCCTCTATTTGACTAGCTCATTGAATCAATGATGGTTATGTTTCCTAACCATATACATGAGTTGTCATTTGGTTAATGGGATCACATCATTAGAGAATGATGTGATTGACTTGACCCATCTGTTAGCTTAGCACGATGATCGTTTAGTTTGTTGCTGTTGCTTTCTCCATAACTTATACATGTTCCTATGACTATGAGATCATGCAACCCCCGAATACCGGAGGAACACTTAGTGTGCTATCAAATGTCACAACGTAACTGGGTGACTATAAAGATGCTCTACAGGTGTCTCCGATAGTGTTTGTTGAGTTGGCATAGATCAAGATTAGGATTTGTCACTCTGAGTATCGAAGAGGTATCTCTGGGCCCTCTCGGTAATGCACACTATAAGCCTTGCAAGCAATGTGACTAATGAGTTAGTTACGGGGTGTTGCATTATAGACCGAGTAAAGAAACTGTCCAGTAACGATATTGAACTAGGTATTGAGATACCGACGATCGAATCTCGGGCAAGTAACATACCGATGACAAAGGGAGCAACGTATGTTGTTATGCGGTTTGACCGATAAAGATCTTCATAGAATATGTAGGAGCCGATATGAGCATCCAGGTTCCGCTATTGGTTATTGACTAGAGACGTGTCTTGGTCATGTTTACATAGTTCTCAAACCCGTAGGGTCCGCATGCTTAACGTTCGGTGACGATCGATATTATGAGTTTATGTGTTTTGATGTACCAAAGATAGTTCGCAGTCCCGGATGTGATCACAGACATGACGAGGAGTCTCGATATGGTCGAGACATAAAGATTGATATATTGGATGACTGTATTCGGACACCGGATGAGTTCCGGGGTCACCGAATAATTATCGGAGTTTCGGGGGGTTGTCGGAACCCCCGGGGGAACTAATGGGCCAACATGGGCCTTGTGAGAGAGAGAGGAGGGGGCCTTAGGATTGGCCTCCCCTCTTGAGGGGTCCGAATTGGACAAGGGGGGGGGGGGGGGCGGCGCCCCCTCTTTCCCTCCCTCTCTCCCTCTCCTTCCTTCCCCCTTCCTCCTCCTAGTTGGACTAGGAAAGGGGGAGTCCTACTCCTACTAGGAGGAGGACTCCTCCCCTCCTTGGCGCGCCCCAAGGGCCGGCCGGCCTCCCCCTTGATCCTTTATATACGGGGGCAGGGGGCACCCTAGGACACACAAGTTGATCATTGATCCCTTAGCCGTGTGCGTTCCCCCCTCCACCATAATCTAGCTTGGTCATATCGTCGTAGTGCTTAGGCGAAGCCCTGTGCCGGTAGCTTCATCATCGCCGTCATCATGCCATCGTGCTGACGAAGCTCTCCCTCGACACTCAGCTGGATCGAGAGTTCGTGGGACGTCACTGAGCTGAACATGTGGAGGTGCCGTACTTTCGGTACTAGGATCGGTCGGATCGTGAAGACGTATGACTACATCAATCGCATTGTCATAACGCTTCCGCTTACGGTCTACGAGAGTACGTGGATGACACTCTTCCCCTCTCGTTGCTATGCATCACCATGATAGATCTTGTGTGTGCGTAGGATTTTTTTTGAAATTACTGTGTTCCCCAACAGTAGCATCTGAGCCAATTCTATGCGTAGATGTTATCTGCACGAGTAGAACATAAAGGAGTTGTGGGCGTGGGTATATACATATTGCTTGCCGTCACTAGTTGATTCTTGATTCAGCGGTATTGTTGGATGAAGCGGCTCAGACCGACATTACGCGTACGCTTACGTGAGACTGGTTCTACCGACGTGCTTTGCACACAGGTGGCTGGTGGGTGTCAGTTTCTCCAACTTTAGTTGAATCGGATTCAATGAACATGGTTCTTTCTGAAGATCAAAAAGCAATCACTATACCGCGTTGTGGTTTTTGATGCGTAGGTAAGAACGGTTCTTGCTCAGCCCGTAGCATCCATGTAAAACTTGCAACGACAAAGTAGAGGATGTCTAACTTGTTTTTGCAGGGCATGTTGTGATGTGATATGGTCAAGACATGATGCTAAATTTTATTGTATGAGATGATCATGTTTTGTAACACATTTATCGGCAACTGGCATGAGCCATATGGTTGTCGCTTTATTGTATGAAATGCAATCGCCATGTAATTGGTTTACTTTATCACTAAGCGGTAGCGATAGTCGTAGAAGCAATAGTTGGCGAGACGACAACGATGCTTCGATGGAGATCAAGGTGTCAAGCCGGTGACGATGGTGATCATGACAGTGCTTTGGAGATGGAGATCAAAGGCACAAGATGATGATGACCATATCATATCACTTATATTGATTGCATGTGATGTTTATCCTTTATGCATCTTATTTTTCTTAGTTCGGCGGTAGCATTATAAGATGATCTCTCACTAAATTTCAAGGTATAAGTGTTCTCCCTGAGTATGCACCGTTGCTATAGTTTGTCATGCCGAGACACCACGTGATGATCGGGTGTGATAAGCTCTACGTTCACATACAATGGGTGCAAGCCAGTTTTGCACACGCAGAATACTCGGGTTAAACTTGATGAGCCTAGCATATGCAGATATGGCCTCGGAACACTGAGACCGAAAGGTCGAGCGTGAGTCATATAGAAGATATGATCAACATAGTGATGTTCACCATTGAAAAATACTCCATCTCACGTGATGATCGGACATGGTTTAGTTGATATGGATCACGTTATCACTTAGATGATTAGAGGGATGTCTATCTAAGTGGGAGTTCTTAAGTAATATGATTAATTGAACTTTAATTTATCATGAACTTAGTCCTGGTAATTTTTGCATATCTATGTTGTAGATCAATAGCTCGCATATAGCTCCGCTGTTTTATTTATGATATGTTCCTAGAGAAAACTATGTTAAAAGATGTTAGTAGCAATGATCCATACTAGCTCCGTGATTCGAGGATTATCCTCATTGTTGCACAGAAGAATTATGTCCTTGATGCACCGCTAGGTGATGGACCTTTTGCAGGAGCAGATGCAGACGTTATGGACGTTTGACAAGCTCGATATGATGACTACTTGATAGTTTAGTGTGCCATACTTTACGGCTTAGAACAGTGACTTCAAAAATGTTTTGAATGCCACATAGCATATGAGATGTTCCATGATCTGAAATTGGTATTTCAGACTCATGCCCGTGTTAAGAGGTATGAGACCTCTGACAAGTACTTTGCCTACAAGATGGAGGAAAATAGCTCAACCAGTGAGCATGTGCTCAAAATTTCTCAGTACTACAATCACTTGAATCAAGTGGGAGTTAATCTTCGAGATAAGATAGTGATTGGCAAAGTTCTCTAGTAACTATCACCAAGTTACTAGAACTTCGTGATGAACTATAATATGCAAGGGATGATGTAAAGTGATTCCTGAGCTCTTCGCGATGCTGAAATTGGCGAAGGTGGAAATCAAGAAAAGCATCAAGTGTTGATGGTTGACAAGACCACTAGTTTCAAGTAAAAGGGAAAGGGAAAGAAAGGGAACTTCAAGAAGAATGGCAAGCAAGTTGCCACTCCCATGAAGAAGCCAAAAGCTAGAGCTAAGACTAAAACTGAGTGCTTCTACTACAAAGGGAATGGCCATTGGAAGCGGAACTACCCCAAATACTTGGCGGATAAGAAGGATGGCAAAGTGAACAAAAGTATATATGATATACATGTTATTGATGTGTACTTTTGTTGGGGAACGTAGTAATTTCAAAAAAAATCCTACGCACACACATGATCATCGTGATGCATAGCAACGAGAGGGGAGAGTGTGTCCACGTACCCTCGTAGACTGAAAGTGGAAGCGTTAGCACAACACGGTTGATGTAGTCGTACGTCTTCACGATCCGACCGATCCAAGTACTGAACGCATGGCACCTCCGAGTTCAGCACACGTTCAGCTCGATGACGTCCCACGAACTCCAATCCAGCAGAGCTTCATGGGAGAGTTTCGTCAGCACGACGACGTGATAATGGTGATGATGATGCTACTGACGCAGGGCTTCGCCTAAGCACCGCTACGATATGATCAAGGTGGATTATGATGGACGGGGGCACCGCACACGGTTGGGAGAGATCAATAGATCAACTTGTGTGTTTAGAGGTGCCCCCTGCCCCTGTATATAAAGGAGCAAGGGGGAGGCCGGCCGGCCCCTGTAGGCACGCCAGGAGGAGGAGTCCTCCTCCTAGTAGGAGTAGGACTCCCCTCTTTCCTACTCCTACTAGGAGGGGGAAAGGAATGGGGAGAGGGAGAAGGAAAGGGGGGCGCCGCCCCCCTCTCCTAGTCCAATTAGGACCAGAGGGGGAGGGGCACGCGGCCTGCCCTAGGCCAGCCCTCTCTCTCTCTCTCTCTCCACTAAGGCCCATAAGGCCCACTATTTCTCCCAGGGGGGAGGTTCCGGTAACCCTCCGGCACTCCAGTTTTCTCCGAAACCACCCGGAACACTTCCGGTGTTTGAATATCGTCGTCCGATATATCAATATTTATGTCTCGACCATTTCGAGACTCCTCGTCATGTCCGTGATCACATCCGAGACTCCGAACTACCTTCGGTACATCAAAACACAAAAACTCATAATACTGATCGTCACCGAACTTTAAGCGTGCGGACCCTACGGGTTTGAGAACTATGTAGACATGACCGAGACACATCTCCGGTCAATAACCAATAGTGGAACCTGGATGTTCATATTGGCTCCCACATATTCTACTAAGATCTTTATCGGTCAAACCGCATAACAACATACGTTGTTCCCTTTGTCATCGGTATGTTACTTGCCCGAGATTCGATCGTCGGTATCTCAATACCTAGTTCAATCTCATTATCGGCAAGTCTCTTTACTCGTTCCGTAATACATCATCTCGCAACTAACTCATTAGTTACAATGCTTGCAAGGCTTATAGTGATGTGCATTACCTAGTGGTCCCAAAGATACCTCTCTGACAATCGGAGTGACAAATCCTAATCTTGATCTATGCCAACTCAACAAGTACCATCGGAGACTCCTGTAGAGCACCTTTATGATCACCCATTTATGTTGTGATGTTTGGTAGCACACAAAGTGTTCCTCCAGTAATCGGGAGTTGCATAACCTCATAGTCATAGGAACATGTATGAGTCATGAAGAAACCAATAGCAGTAAACTAAACGATCAAGTGCTAAGCTAACAGAATGGGTCAAGTCAATCACATCATTCTCCTAATGATGTGATCCCGTTAATCAAATGAAAACTCATGTCTATGGTTAGGAAACTTAACCATCTTTGATTAATGAGCTAGTCAAGTAGAGGCATACTAGTGACACTCTGTTTGTCTATGTATTCACACATGTACTAAGTTTCCGGTTAATACAATTATAGCCTGAATAATAAACATTTATCATGATATGAGGAAATAAATAATAACTTTATTATTGCCTCGAGGGCATATTTCCTTCAGTCTCCCACTTGCACTAGAGTCAATAATCTAGATTACATAGTAATGATTCTAACACCCATGGAGCCTTGGTGCTGATCATGTTTTGCTCGTGAGAGAGGCTTAGTCAATGGGTCTGCAACATTCAGATCTGTATGTATCTTGCAAATTTCTATGTCTCCCACCTGAACTTGATTGCGGATGGCATTGAAGCATCTCTTGATGTGCTTGGTTCTCTTGTGAAATCTGGATTCCTTTGCCAAGGCAATTGCACCAGTATTGTCAAAAAATATTTTCATTGGACCCGATGCACTAGGTATGACACCTAGATCGGATATGAACTCCTTCATCCAGACTCCTTCATTCGCTGCTTCCGAAGCAGCAATGTACTCCGATTCACATGTAGATCCCGCCATGACGCTTTCTTTAGAACTGCTCCAACTGACAGCTCCACTGTTCAATATAAACACGTATCCGGTTTGCGATTTAGAATCATCCGGATCAGTGTCAAAGCTTGCATCAACGTAACCATTTACGATGAGCTCTTTGTCACCTCCATAAACGAGAAACATATCCTTAGTCCTTTTCAGGTATTTCAGGATGTTCTTGACCGCTGTCCAGTGATCCACTCCTGGATTACTTTGGTACCTCCCTGCTAAACTAATAGCAAGGCACACATTAGGTCTGGTACACAGCATTGCATACATGATAGAGCCTATGGCTGAAGCATAGGGAACATCTTTCAGTTTCTCTCTATCTTCTGAAGTGGTTGGGCATTGAGTCTTACTCTACTTCACACCTTGTAACACAGGCAAGAACCCTTTCTTTGCCTGATCCATTTTGAACTTTTTCAAAACTTTGTCAAGGTATGTGCTTTGTGAAAGTCCAATTAAGCATCTTGATCTATCTCTATAGATCTTGATGCCCAATATGTAAGCAGCTTCATCGAGGTCTTTCATTGAAAAACTCTTATTCAAATATCCTTTTATGCTATTCAGAAATTCTATATCATTTCCAATCAACAATATGTCATCCACATATAATTTTAGAAATGCTATAGAGCTCCCACTCACTTTCTTGTAAATACAGGCTTCTCCAAAAGTTTGTATAAAACCATATGCTTCGATCACACTATCAAAACGTTTATTCCAACTCCGAGAGGCTTGCACTAGTCCATAAATGGATCACTGAAGCTTGCACACTTTGTTAGTACCCTTTGGAACAATAAAACCTTCAGGTTGCATCATATACAACTCTTCTTCCAGAAATCCATTCAGGATTGCAGTCTTTACATCCATTTGCCAGTTTTCATAATCATAAAATGCGGCAATAACTAACATGATTCGGACAGACTTAAGCATCACTATGGGTGAGAAGGTCTCATCATAGTCAACTCCTTGAACTTTTCGAAAATCTTTTGCAACAAGTCGACCTTCGTAGATAGTAACATTACCATCAGCGTCTGTCTTCTTCTTGAAGATCCATTTATTCTCGATGGCTTGCCGATCATCGGGCAAGTCAACCAAAGTCCACACTTTATTCTCATACATGGATCCCATCTCAGATTTCATGGCTTCTAGCCATTTTGTGTAATCTGGGCTCATCATCGCTTCCTCATAGTTCATAGGTTCGTCATGATCTAGTAACATGACCTCCAGAACAGGATTACCGTACCACTCTGGTGCGGATCTTACTCTAGTTGACATACGAGGTTTGGTAGTAATTTGATCTAAAGTTTCACGATCATCATCATTAGCTTCCTCACTAATTGGTGCAGGTGTCACAGGAACCGGTTTCTGTGATGAACTACTTTCCAATAAGGGAGCAGGTACAGTTACCTCATCAAGCTCTACTTTCCTCCCACTCACTTCTTTCGAGAGAAATTCCTTCTCTAGAAAGGATCCATTCTTAGCAACAAAAGTATTGCCTTCGGATCTGTGATAGAAGGTGTACCCAACTGTTTCTTTTGGGTACCCTATGAAGATACATTTCTCCAATTTGGGTCCGAGCTTATCGGGTTGAAGTTTTTTCACATAAGCGTCGCAGCCCCAAACTTTAAGAAACGACAACTTTGGTTTCTTGCAAAAACATAGTTCATAAGGAGTCGTCTCAACGGACTTAGATGGTGCCCTATTTAACGTGAATGCAACTGTCTCTGAAGCATAACCCCAAAATGATAGCGGTAAATCAGTAAGAGACATCATAGATCACACCATATCTAGTAAAGTACGATTACGACGTTCGGACACACCATTACGTTGTGGTGTTCCGGGTGGCGTGAGTTGTGAAACTATTCCACATTGTTTCAAATGAAGACTAAACTCGTAACTCAAATATTCTCCTCCACAATCAGATCATAAAAATTTTGTTTTCTTGTTATGATGGTTTTCCACTTCACTCTGAAATTCTTTGAACTTTTCAAATGTTTCAGACTTATGTTTCATCAAGTAGATGTACCCATATCTACTCAAATCATCTGTGAAGGTGAGAAAATAACGATATCCGCCACGAGCCTCAACATTCATCGGACCACATACATCAGTATGTATGATTTCCAACAAATTTGTTGCTCGCTCCATTCTTCCGGAGAACGGTGTTTAAGTAATCTTGCCCATGAGGCATGGTTCTCAAGTACCAAGTGATTCATAATAAAGTGATTCCAAAAGTCCATTAGAATGGAATTTCTTCATGCGCTTTACACAAATATGACCCAAACGGCAGTGCCACAAATAAGTTGCACTATCATTATCAACTCTGCATCTTTTAGCTTCAACACTATGAATGTGTGTATCTTCACTACTGAGATTCAAAAAGAATAGACCACTCTCTAAGGGTGCATGACCATAAAAGATATTACTCATATAAATAGAACAACCATTATTCTCTGATTTAATGGAATAACCGTCTCGCATTAAACAAGATCCAGATATAATGTTCATGCTCAACGCTGGCACCAAATAACAATTATTTAGGTCTAAAACTAATCCCGAAGGTAGATGTAGAGGTAGCGTGCCGACCGCGATCACATCGACTTTGGAACCATTTCCCACGCGCATCGTCACCTCGTCCTTTGCTAATCTTCGCTTAATCCGTAGTCCCTGTTTCGAGTTGCAAATATTAGCAACGGAACCAGTATCAAATACCCAGGCACTACTGCGAGAATTAGTAAGGTACACATCAATAACATGTATATCACATATACCTTTGTTCACCTTGCCATCCTTCTTATCCGCCAAATACTTGGGGCAGTTCCGCTTCCAGTGACTAGTCTGTTTGCAGTAGAAGCACTCAGTCTCAGGCTTAGGTCCAGACTTGGGTTTCTTCTCCTGAACAACAACTTATTTGTCGTTCTTCTTGAAGTCCCCCTTCTTCTTCCCTTTGCCCCTTTTCTTGAAACTGGTGGTCTTGTTGACCATCAACACTTGATGCTCTTTCTTGATTTCTACCTCCGCAGCCTTTAGAATTTCGAAGAGCTCGGGAATCGTGTTATCCATCCCTTGCATGTTATAGTTCATCATGAAGCTCTTGTAGCTTGGTGGCAGTGATTGAAGAATTCTGTCAATAAGACAATCATCTGGAAGATTAACTCCCAGTTGAATCAAGCGATTGTTATACCCAGACATTCTGAGTATATGCTCACTGACAGAACTATTCTCCTCCATCTTGCAGCTGTAGAACTTATTGGAGACTTCATATCTCTCAATCTGAGCATTTGCTTGAAATATTAACTTCAACTCCTGGAACATCTCATATGCTCCATGATGTTCAAAACGTCGTTGAAGTCCCGGTTCTAAGTCGTAAAGCATGGCACACTGAACTATTGAGTAGTCATCAGCTTTGCTCTGCCAGATGTTCATAACATCTGGTGTTGCTCCTGCAGCAGGTTTGGCACCTAGCGGTGCTTCCAGGACGTAATTCTTCTGTGCAGCAATGAGGATAATCGTCAAGTTACGGACCTAGTCCGTGTAATTTCTACCATCATCTTTAAACTTTTCTTTCTCAAGGAACGCATTAAAATTCAACGGAACAACATCACGGGCCATCTATCTACAACAACATAGATATGCAAAATACTATCAGGTACTAAGTTCATGATAAATTAAAGTTCAGTTAATCAAATTATTAAAGAACTCCCACTTAGATAGACATCCCTCTAATCATCTAAGTGATCACGTGATCCATATCAACTAAACCATGTCCGATCATCACGTGAGATGGAGTAGTTTTCAATGGTGAACATCACTATGTTGATCATATCTACTATATGATTCACGCTCGACCTTTCGGTCTATAGTGTTCTGAGGCCATATCTGCATATGCTAGGCTCGTCAAGTTTAACTCGAGTATTCTGCATGTGCAAAACTGGCTTGCACCCTTTGTATGTGAACGTAGAGCTTATCACACCCAATCATCACGTGGTGTCTCGGCACGACGAACTTTCGCAACGGTGCATACTCAGGGAGAACACTTGTACCTTGAAATTTAGTGAGAGATCATCTTATAATGCTATCGTTGATCTAAGCAAAATAAGATGCATAACAGATAAACATCACATGCAATCAATATAAGTGATATGATATGGCCATCATCATCTTGTGCTAGTGATCTCCATCTCCGAAGCACCGTCATGATCACCATTGTCACCGGCGCGACACCTTGATCTCCATTGTAGCATCTATGTCGTCTCGCCAAATATTGCTTATACGACTATCGCTACCGCTTAGTGATAAAGTGAAGCCATTACAGGGCGATTACATTGCATACAATAAAGCGACAACCATATGGCTCCTGCTAGTTGCCCATAACTCGGTTACAAAACATGATCATCTCATACAATAAAATATAGCATCATGTCTTGACCATATCACATCACAACATGCCCTGCAAAAACAAGTTAGACGTCCTCTACTTTGTTGTTGCAAGTTTTACGTGGCTGCTACGGGCTGAGCAAGAACCGTTCTTACCTACGCATCAAAACCACAACGATAATTTGTCCAGTTGGTGCTGTTTTAACCTTCTCAAGGACCGGGCGTAGCCACACTCGATTCAACTAAAGTTGGAGAAACTGACACCCGCCAGCCACCTTTGTGCAAAGCACGTCGGTAGAACCAGTATCGCGTAAGCGTACGCGTAATGTTAGTTTGGGCCGCTTCATCCAACAATACCGCCGAACCAAAGTGTGACATGCTGGTAAGCAGTATGACTTGTATCGTCCAAAACTCACTTGTGTTCTGCTTGTGCATATAACATCTACGCATAAACCAGGCTCTGATACCACTATTGGGGAACATAGTAATTTCAAAAAATTTCCTACGCACACACAGGATCATGGTGATGCATAGCAACGAGAGGGGAGAGTGTGTCCACGTACCCTCGTAGAACGAAAGCAGAAGCGTTAGCACAACGCGGTTGATGTAGTCGTACGTCTTCACGATCCGACCGATCCAAGTACCGAACGCACGGCACCTCCGAGTTCAGCACACGCTCAGCTCGATGACGTCCCACGAACTCTGATCCAATAGAGATTCACGGGAGAGTTTCGTCAGCACGACGGCGTGATGACGGTGATGATGATGCTACCGACGCAGGGCTTCGCCTAAGCACCGCTACGATATGATCGAGGTGGATTATGGTGGAGGGGGGCACCGCACACGGCTGGGAGAGATCAATAGATCAACTTGTGTGTTTAGAGGTGCCGCCTGCCCCCGTATATAAAGGAGCAAGGGGAGGTCGGCCGACCCTTGTAGCCGCGCCAGGAGGAGGAGTCCTCCTCCTAGTAGGAGTAGGACTCCCCTCTTTGCTACTCCTACTAGGAGGGGGAAAGGAATGGGGAGAGGGAGAAGGAAAGGGGGGCGCCGCCCCCCTCTCCTAATCCAATTCGGACCAGAGGGGGAGGGGCACGCGGCCTGCCCTAGGCCAGCCCTCTCTCTCTCCACTAAGGCCCATAAGGCCCACTATTTCTCCTGGGGGGTTCCGGTAACCCTCCGGCACTCCGGTTTTCTCCGAAACCACATGGAACACTTCCGGTGTCCAAATATAGTCATCCAATATATCGATCTTTACGTCTCGACCATTTCGAGACTCCTTGTCATGTCTGTGATCATATCTGGGACTCCTAACTACCTTCGGTACATCAAAACACAAAAACTCATAATACCGATCGTCACCGAACTTTAAGCGTGCGGACCCTACGGGTTCGAGAACTATGTAGACATGACCGAGACTCGTCTCCGATCAATAACCAATAGCGGAACCTGGATGCTCATATTGGCTCCCACATATTCTAAAAAGATCTTTATCGGTCAAACCGCATAACAACATACATTGTTCCCTTTGTCATCGGTATGTTACTTGCCCGAGATTCGATCATCGGTATCTCAATACCTAGTTCAATCTCGTTACCAGCAAGTCTCTTTACTCGTTCCATAATACATCATCTCGCAACTAGCTAACTCATTAGTTGCAATGCTTGCAAGGCTTATAGTGATGTGCATTACCGATTGGGCCCAGAGATACCTCTCCGACAATCAGAGTGACAAATCCTAATCTTGATCTATGCCAACTCAACAAGTACCATCGGAGACACTTGTAGAGCACCTTTATGATCACCCAGTTACGTTGTGACATTTGGTAGCGCACAAAGTGTTCCTCCGGTAATCGGGAGTTGCATAACCTCATAATCATAGGAACATGTATGAGTCATGAAGAAAGCAATACCAGTAAACTAAACGATCAAGTGCTAAGCTAACGGAATGGGTCAAGTCAATCACATCATTCTCCTAATGATGTGATCCCGTTAATCAATTGACAACTCATTTCTATGGTTAGGAAACTTAACCATCTTTGATTAATGAGCTAGTAGGCATACTAGTGACACTCTGTTTGTCTATGTATTCACACATGTACTAAGTTTCTGGTTAATACAATTCTAGCATGAATAATAAACATTTATCATGGTATGAGGAAATAAATAATAACTTCATTATTGCCTCTAGGGCATATTTCCTTCACCTTTACTAGTGTTCATAGTAGCCCCTGGGTATTTGATACTCGTTCAGTTGCTATGATTAGCAACTTGAAACAAGAGTTACTGTAACATCCCAAATTTTCAATTTGGAATGTTATACATAGGACATCATATGCATATCATATTTTATTTGCATTCTGGTTTTGTGATCCTAAAAAATCCTAAGCAACTCAAGGACCCACGGAGAGAGTTGGGGATTGTATTATTTTCATATTTTAATTTTCTCAAATATTGAAAAAGGGATCACTTTGGTTTTAATTATTTTCTCTCCAAATAATATTTCCAATATTAAAAATATATGAGAGGAGATAATATGATTTCTCCAAAATATATGAAATATTGGAGGAAAATTATTAAAATCAAATAAATTATTTTATTTGGATTTTATTGCTATTTTATTTGAATTAGAAAAATATGCATTTTTCAAAATTGCTTTTTTAGGCCAAGAAAATGCTCACTTAGTTCTCAATATTTTATTAGATGGTGTAAATTTGTTTTGGCATTTTTAGATTTTTATTTTTATTTATTTAGGACTTTTCTTTGGCAGATTTTTTTTTAAAAAGTCTCAGACCGAACTGGGCCGTAGGACCAGCCGGCCCAGCGCAGCGCCGCCCCCGACCCCGAGCCGCTGTCCGCCTCGCGCACGTCGCCGCGCCGTGGCCGAGTCGGCCTCTCGCTGCCGCCGCCTTGCCCCCTCCTCCAAGCCGCCCTCCCCCTCTTAAATAGCCGCCCCTCACCATCACCACCACCCCGCCCCACAGCAGCAGCGCACCAGCCGAGCGGCCGCCGCCGCCTGCCGCTCCGCCTCCGCCGCACCACCCTGCCGCCTGCCGCTCCGCTGCCGCGACATCCCGCTGCCGCACTGCCGTCGCCTAGCCTAGCCTCGCCGGAGCCGCCGCCTCACACCGCCCCGTCCGCCGGAATCGAGCCGCTAGAGTCGCTGGAATCCGTCGCCGGTTTTTTTCCGGTTTAGGTAAAAACCGATCGTTTTTTTTTTGAAACCCCTAAATGCGTTTTTTCTCTAGACCGGTTCGGTTTTTCTTCGGTTTAGTTCGTTTAGCGGAAGTTCATCTGTTCGTTCGTTTTAACGAACTTTGTTCGTCGGTTAGGTTCAGACAGCGAACGTTCGTTCGTTAGTCTTTTATTTTTATTTTATTTTCCGCCAGGGACTTATCCGCGATTATTTTTATCACAGATTAGCCCCTAAACTTCAAACCCTCGCCGTTTCTAAACCGTTTGTCCAAATCCAGTGAAACCAGCGCCAAAATCTTCGTCTCGAGCCCCTCTTTCTGCTTAATCAACTTGAACATGGTTTTGACAATTTAAAATTTGGTTTCCAGCAGATTTGAATTCGAATTTCTTTTGATCGTAGTTTCAATTCCGTACCTCCGATTTGATCGATTCTTTTTGCAAATCGAACCTCTTCAGTTGAACTTTTAGTTTGGATTCTCTTATTTGAACTTTTACCCTTGCATCATTGCTTGAGTGGTTATGTATGCTATTGTTTGTTTGCGCTAGAATTCTCGGAGTGCGCAACGTGGTACTACGAGTCACTAGGTTTTGCGGATCATCAGCAAGGCAAGTAACACTTTGATCATACCCTTTTATTACCCAGTTTTTATGCATTAATTACAACCCTCAAACATTGCATGAGTAGGATCTCTTAACATGTGGGTTTTGGGAAGTAGATGATGAGGTAGAACCTATTGGCCTTTATTACCAAACCCTTGGGAGTTACTTCTACGTTATGCTTATATTGCCTTGCTATGCTCACAGATGTGAATTGGGTTTGAGTGTATCCATGACAGATGTGAGATTGTTAATCAATGGTTAACTTAAGGTGGCTACTTAAACACACATCTGGGTGGATTGGTTGCGGGCACCTGGGGATATACCAGTGCTGTCGTTTTTGGTTCGCCACCCATGCTCAAAGGGATCATAAGATTATTCATGCTAGAAACTTCCATGTGCAGCCACAAGCTATTATGGGATCTAGCATAGTGGAGTAAGTTCATGACATTTTCCAGTGGTAGGCTAGCAGATGTAGGGGATGTAGGTTGGTACGGTCTACCCGGGGTTAGAGTTAATGCTTCTGAAAAACTGTGTCTCGGTCATCCATTTCTCAAACACCATGTAGTGAGAGAAATCCAACGGAGGAGATCGAGTCTTGTGGGGAAAAGTGCGCAAACCTTTGCAGAGTGTACAAACTAATCATGGTTAGCCGTGTCCCCGGTTATGGACATCTTGAGTATCTGGTTCTTGAATTTATCATGTTGATCTCATCACTCTAAATTAATTTGTTGGGTTGTTAATCACTTTTTAATTGGGATTGAGACGGGGACTTACCATTCTCAATGTTTTTCAACTACCATGATAGTTAAATAAAATATATTCCTTTGTGGTAGGAAAAAATTGGCTTTTCGCAAAAACATTACAACCATAGAGCCTCCACCAGCCATATATGCATGTAGTGATAGCATTTACCTGTTCCTTGTTCTACTATGTTATCTTGCCAGCATATTCCATGTGCTGACCCGTTTCAGGCTGCAACATATCACGTTGCAGACTTTTCAGACGAAGAGTGAGGTGCGCTAGGTCGTTGTCATGCACTCAGCTATGCCGTTAGAGTTGATGGACTCACTTTATCTTCCAAGACTTCTGCTGTTATCTTATTTAGATGACCTTAAGCCATATTTATTGTAATAAGTTCTCTCTCGAGACTATCGATGTAATAAGTGTGTGATTGCTACTCTGTTATAAATTCTTCAAGTATTGTGTGTGTCAGCGTTACCGATCCAGGGATGACACTTATGCACAGAGATTGTACCGTTTGAGGTTGGATCGCTAGAAGATGGTAGCAGAGCACACGCTGAATGTAGGACATGCCCACTAAGATGAGACATAGGTCACTCTTCTCTACTCATTTCTGACTTCTCTCCATCTTCTACTCTATAGGATGGCGGACACAAGGAACAAGTTTGCACAGCCGGATGAAGACACACCTTTTGGATGACACTTGAAGGAAGTCACTAGGTACCTGAACATTGGAATACCAAGATTCCCCGGGACCTACACCGCCACTTTACCAGAAGAGGAGCGTTGGATGATTCGAGTTCAAGTTCCAGGAAGGACATTCACACCAGTAACTGAACCCATAGAGTTTTCCTTTGATGCACCAACCTGGAGTCTAGGAAAGAGCATGTCAGCCCACATCGCCATAGGACGTATTAGCGAAGTTTATCACAAGGATCTTAAGGATACAATCTACCAGATATGTGAGCCCCGAGATGAGAAGTGGGAGATGATCAGCACCAGGAGGGACAAGTCCATTGCAGCTTTCATCCAGGAGTTAAACCAGCACATTCGTCGCCAGGAGAACCAGATGTGCGCGAGCATGATAGATCTGAAGAAGTTGATGACTAGGAACATGGAGCTGGAAGAGGAACTCAAGTCTACACATGACAGATACAAGGAGGAAATCACCGTACTAGTGGAGATGAATGACGACCTAACAAGGAAGCTAGGAGTATTCATGGGAGACCCTGCGCCAGGAGGAGAAGACGACCATCCCAAAGACTACATCATCATTGACGACACCGACTCCGACCCCGACAGTAGTGATGATGATTATGAAGACGAAGTTGGAGAAGATATCATGGAGTCTTCTATCGATCAAATTTTTTAGTAGACCACTATATTATTAGTAGTATTTCCCCCATGTATATATTAGTAGTCCGAGCACTGTAACGATAGTTAGATCGATTGTATGCCCTTGCTTGAAATTGATTTGCTGTGATATGATTGTGTTTGTCTCATGTGCATATGGGTAGTGTTTTCTCACTAGACCTCATTCTATTCTAATCTCTCCCCTCTAAACCCATCAGATGCCTCTGAGACATGACCCCGGATTTGCCTTCCCACCGGAGCTCACTCAGTTGATCCAACAGCAGAATACACTGATGTAGTTGCTAGTTCAGAATCAAGGCAACAACAATAACAATAACAACAACCCGCCGCCACCCCCTCCAGTTGACAACTTAGCCCATTTTCTAAGCACTACAAAAAATACACTTCCGTGATGATACGTGTTTGTCATAGCAGGTCACGTTTTTTGTCATGCATGTACATCCATGACGATTTTATGACAGAATCAAGATAGTCATACCTGTGCTGTCGTAGAAGTGTTCCATGAGATTACCAAAATTATCATCACAGAAGTGTGCACTTCCATGACGATAAACCGCATGCCACAGAAGTGCTTTCGTCAAGGGTGACCGACACGTGGCATCCACCATAACGGAACACTGTTAAGCTATCGGGTCGGGTTTTGGATCTGATAACCCGTTAACAGCCCCGACCAATGGGGATTTTCCACGTGTAAAATCATCATTGGCTGGAGGAAACACGTGTCGGCTCATCGTTTGGACAGATGTCATCCACTCATTGGACAGAAGGCGCCTATGATGCGTCGACACGTGGCATGACGCAACAGAGGCCCATTCCTGTGAAAAGGCCGACCCATTTGACTTGGTCAAAAGGTGGCGGGCCGGCCCATGGAAAGCCTGTTAACGGCCTGTTCGCATATAGCCCATTTACAGCCCGCTAACCCAAGGCCCGTTACGCCCTATCCGAATTAGGCCCAGTAGCGTCATCTGGGCCATCCAATATGATTCCAGCCCGTTTTCACTTCTGGCCCATGTATGGCCCATGACGTCTTTCGGCCCATATGAGGCCCTATGTAACTCTTGGCCTATTAACGGCCCGTGGTGAAACTGGCCTGTAATGAACAATGTATCACATTACACCCATTAACGGCCCGTGGTGAAACTGGCCCGTAATGAACAGTGTATCACTTTATACCCATTAACGGCCCGTTATTCCGTTGGGCCGTTTCCAGCCCATGTTATCTTTCGGCCTTCTCAGAGCCCATTTATTCTTGGGCTCATTTCTAGCATTCGTTTACTTACGACCCGTTACTGTCATTTTTTGCTTGTGGGCCAAATTCATCCCGTGGTTACAGTCGGCCCGTTTGTGGTCCGTTAATACGTTGGGCCATTTTCATAGCATGATCAAATACGACCTATTAACGATGGCCCGTTATGGTCGGCCCATGAACGGACGATTCCAACTCTAGCCCGTTTACGGCCATAATGCGGCCTGTTATTGGCCCATGTTTGGCCAATCGATCATACGGCCCGTATAAGGCCCATTGATGATACGATCCGTAGAAGGCCCATTGTTTCTATGGCCCATAGAAGGCCCATTGTTTCTACGGCCCGTAGAAGGCCTACTGTTTCTACGGCCCGTAGAAGGCTCACTATTTCTACGGCCCGTAGGAGGCCCAGTGTCACTATAGTAAATATTAGCCCATGGTTATTGTGGCCTAGTTTAAAAAAATAGGTTATTGCAGCCACTAGCAAACCGCGGAAAAAGAATTGCACTGACTACAAGCAAACAAATAAACAAGACAACAAGGAAATAAATAAGCAAGCAACTTATGCTAGGCTATCACGGCTATTACACATATTACATCCACTGGGCATCAAAGTTCGCCACCAGTGCAAATATAGGGAACAAAGCAGCATATAAACGCCACAGCAAAACAAGTCTAGAACTGAAATCACTTCAGAAGAGTTCAAGAAACAATATCATAGGTACCTATAATGCTGGCAAGATTCTTAGCAAGCTTATTAACTTTCTCTTGTTTGGTGCTTAAATCCTCCAGCGCTTGCTGTTGCACAAGAAAGTACACATCTGAATTCTGCAGGGACTTCCTCAGTCCTTTGGCTTCTTGCCGCAGCACAGCTGACTGATGCCTTTCAGCTTGTAGCTGAGACTGAAGAAGGTGAAGTGATTCAGGCAGCAAGTTCGAAGAGCTTGTGCCAGCGGCACTGGCCAGTAACTCGAACACTACATCAACGCAGGACTGTGGGGTTTTCTCACTGTCTACAAGATCGTTTTTATCACATTTCTTGGTGACCAACAGGGTTGTCTCACTATCTTGAACCTTATCTGCATTAATTTCTCTACCATTGCATAGTGGGGTGCTCTTCTCCAATATTCTGTTTGCATACTACAAGAGAAACAAGCAGACACATCACAGGTTTAGCTTGTAGTATACACAACTCATTTTGGTAAACCGGTTCAGTAGTAAGGTGGACATGATAACAACATGAAACAAACATATATCTTTGTACCATGGTCACTATATTGTCCATGTCATTCTAGTTTATGTTCCCTAATCAAGATAGAGACACAGTTCAACTCATATATTTTTAAGACACAACAGCATAGACAGAATATAAGTGTGAGAAACTACACAGCATTGGCAGCACTTGTAATGTGCATCACATGAGAACATAACTATTTATACAACTTGAACTGAAATCAACATAGAGCAAGAAGTTAGAACAGCAATCCAGTTAAAGAAATAGGTTTCAAACATACCTGTTGCGCCATTGGAGTTTCAATTGGATCCTTCAAATTCGAAAGTAGGTTGGTATGAGTAAATACAGTGATACAACAACAAAGGAGTATGGACCATAGCTACAGAATCTGACTTGAGAACAGTTGCTCTTCTACTTTAAATGTGGAGTTTGGGTTAGTTGTGGTGGTCTTCGTGCTTTGGGCACTGCAGTAGCTTTACAAACTGCTCATGTGGGGGTACTCTGTGGTGGACATGGTGCTTTGTCAACTATAAGTGGGTTACTGTCCGCTGGGGTTGCGGTTAGATGGGTTGTAGCTGGTTCTCTGCCCAACGGTGTAAGTGTGCAATCTGGAAGAGTCTCGATTATGTGTGGCGGGGCTAGTTTGTGGGCCAGTACAACCATGGTTCTATCTGCATCGACGGGTAGCACTGTCTTTTGTGAAGAATGGGTTTTTGCTCCCTTAGATACTGCCATCACCCACTCCAATTCAAATGGCTGATAAACAAGAAAAGAAATTGAACGTACAGACATTGTATGATAGATAGATGTGGTAATTCACATATATGTTGTCTAACCAAACAGGACAGCATGACACAATTTCACATATATGATGCCTAACTATACAGGATAGCATGACACAATTTCAGATATATGATGGATAACTTAACATGATATAATGGCATAATTCAACATATGATGAGTACCTAAACAGGATGACATGACAAAACTATATGATGTCTTTCTAAAATAGGTTGGGATGAAATAATTCACATACATGTTGTCTAAGTATACATGATGGCATGATATAATTGACATAATTGATTCATATACTAAGCAGCTGGCACTCGCATGTATGATCTCTAAACTAAGCAGATAGAATTCAATATTGTGCATATGATGTCTAAACTAAGCAATGCAAGACACCATATGCATCATATGAGAAATATAAACATTGCAACTTAGAGCATACACCTCAGGTGGGATATAGGACTGGCCATATGTCTCTGAATCCTCCTCTCAGGAGCTCCCTATAACCATCGAGATATATGCTTCAACAGGTACCATTGCCTGCTCTGAAGACCTTGTTTTCACTCCAGATTTTTCCATAACCGGCTCAAATGGCTGATACACATGAAGAGTAGTTCAATATACACAGATTGTCGACAAATGAAATACGTAATGAAAAAAAAGATGGCATGATATTATTCACATATATGATGCCTGGCTCCATGGCGGTGCATAAGTCACATATATGATAACTGGCTGAAAAACATGGCATTGCATAATTCACATATCTGATATAGAAAGCAAACAGGAGGCATTCACACAAAGCATGTCTAACCTAAGCAGATGGCATGTCAATGCAAGACACCATATGCATGATATGAGCAATAGAACCCAGCCAAGTTAGAGCATGCACCTCAGAGGGGGAGGGGGAATACGACTGGTCATCTCTCTCTGAATCCTCCTCTAAGTAGCTATCTGTAACCAGCAAGAAATCTGCATCGACAGGTAGCACTGACTGCTCAGAAGACCTTGTTTTCACTCCAGATTTTCCCATGACCGACTCAAATGGCTGATGCACAGGAAGAGTAGATGAATGTATAAACATTGTTGATAAATGGAATACATTATGGAAAAAAATATGGCACGATACAATTCACATATACGATGACTGGCTAAACAGGATGGCATTGCATGATTCACGTATATGATGCCTGGCTAAAGAAGATGGCATTGCATGATTCACGTATATGATGCCTGGATAAAGAAGATGGCATTGCATAATTCCCATATACTCCCTTAGTTCCTAAATATTTATCTTTTTAGAGATTTCAAATGGACTACCACATACGGATGTATATAGACATATTTTAGAGTGTAGATTCACTCATTTTGTTCCGTATGTAGTCACTTGTTGAAATATCTAAAAAGACAAATATTTAGGAATGGTGGGAGTATGATATAGAAACCAAACAGGTGGCATTCATACAAAGCAAATCTAAACTAAGCTGATGACATATAAGATGTATAATGTAAGCAATGCAAGGAGCCATATGCATGATATGACCAACATCAGCATGCCAGGTTAGAGCAAACACCTCAGGTGGTAAACAGGCGTGGTTGGCTCCTTCTGAATCTCCATATGAACAATTACCTTCCTCTGGAATACAATCTGGAAATGCAGGAGGGGGGGCACTTCGCCCACCATGGAGCGGCGCCTGCATGACATTATATTCGCACACAACGGTCTTCTCTTTTTCTCTACATGTTCAGTACGATTGTGTACAATATCTGACATGCATAATAAAAAAATAGTTAGATTTTGTAAGGCCTAAGGGGTGTATGCAAAAATCAAGACTGATGGTAGCAAACGAGTGGATGGATCCAAAACTAATGATAGTAGGTAGATTATAGCTTCAGTTTAAAAAGATAGACAATGGATCATCTATTGTTTGTTGCCCACCCAACATGAACCACATAGAAGACCCCAGATGAACCAGATAGTAGACAGATACTATTCGTTGCTGGCTCAATATGAGACCCATGGGCAATTCAAAACTCAAGATTGAACAATAAAGTAGCAGGTAATAATAACCGATGTATAACGTAAGCAAACACGAAAGACTGCGACCTCTCTTCCGGAACTGCGTAGTCCTTAGGTTCATCTGCTCAGTCGATGATTGTAATGCAGTTGGCGTGGCTGCCGACAACGGGGAAGATGATCTGAGGCGGCGAAAGGAAGTCTACAGGGGGGATCTCTGCTGCAGTGAACGCTTCTGTCGATGGTGCACTTCAGGTGGGGTGGACGACGACACGACAGGAGTAGGACATAACACACAGACTTTTCTTTGACGCCTATCTAAAAATGAAGTAAATCTATAAGGGCTCCTTAGAATTGGAGGATTCTTTAAACGCAGGGACAGGAAAAACACAGGAATAGGATAGGAATGCACGTGCAAAATAGAGCATTTGGAAACATAGGATTTCAGTCAACCTGGGTGTTTGGCTCACATGAATTGGAAGAACAGAGGAATGGAGAAACAAAGTGATGCGAAAAGTGTACAACCTCTTTGGCATAGCCTTGTGGACCTCAGTATCATTGGGTTGGACGTGGAGGATGGTGATGATGCTGGTGTGACTGTTGGAGGCGGGGAAGAAGATCCGAGGCCTCTTGAAACGGCGCCGAGGGTACTGCTCCGCTATGATGGACGGTTCCGTCGTTGGAGCAGCTCTGCTAAGGTGTACGGCGACGAGGCTGAAGCATGACAAGACAGACAACGTTAATCTGAAGTGGGACCCTAATATCATCTGCAATAGATGATGTAAAATACATCACCAAAAAGTGCTAGATGTAAAACGCATCAGCCGCGCCACGGCCGCTCCAACAGATGTTGTAAGTACTGTTCACTCTGAACTTAACTGAAGAAAATGAACTTCACAGTCGAAACTGAATTTTACTATCAAAACTGATTGAACTAGTAATAGGCGTTCGAGCACTAGTAGCAGAGAAGCAGTGATCTAAATCAGCAGACGCTCGAGCAGGGAACACACTAGCAGAGAGCAAGTCGTGCAGTAGCACCGCGAGAGAGTGCTAAAGCAGCAACTCCTGTAGCTGCCAAAGGTCGTGCAGCAGCAGCAGCGCAAGCAAGAGAAAGAGCAGAGCAGCAGCACGAACGAAAGCAGGAGCAGTGGAGCAGCGCGACCGACAGCAAGAACAGAGCCGCAACGCGAGCGAGAGCCGGAGCAGCTGCAGCTAGCGCCGTTGTGGAAGTCGCCGCCGAGGAAGCAACGACATGGGGAGAGACGCCGTGGATGATGTGGCCGACGACAGCGCCGTCGATGGAGACACGCCATGTATGCTCGGTATCGAGCACCGGCAGCCCCGTGAGATCGAATAAAAGATAAAATGCAGCGGTGAGTGCAGAACCTCCTTGGTGGCGCCGAGTTGGCCTCGGCTTCATCGGAGGAATTGGTGAGGGTGCTGCGGTTCCAGTGGGGCAGGTCAAGACGACACTGTGGGGATTGAGGTGGCGCGATAGACGAGGCGAACGTCGGGGCAGCTCCTTGGAGGTGGAGGACGGGGCGGCTGATCCGGCGGGACGACGAGATCGACAACGGATCCTCATCCTGTGCGGTGGATGAGGGACGGCGAGCTGTTGCGGTGGACGACATAGTCGGGGAAGAGTCTCCGGCTGGGCAGCGGTCAGGAGGCTGACGGAGGAGCGTGGGGTTTCGCGGGTTTTGGCGGCCTCGGTGTACGAATGGGGGGGGGGGGGGAAGGGGGGGGGGGGGGCCAAGCTTAGGGACGCGCTTGTCCGAAATGTAGGGTAAGTTACCAGCGTACCCCCACCGGTTTTGACACCGCGACGTGGAGCTTTATTTCCGGCTGAGGGGTAGAAGGGGGATATCACGTGTCTGGGCTGCGGGAGCGATTTCGGATGAGCAGGGAGTTCTCGCGCGCGTCCAAATTTCGGGATAACAAGGCGCGACGCGGGTTGAAGAAGCGAGAGTTTCAAATCAGGTGAGACAAAAGATACTCGAGCTTGAAAATTTCGGGATAACAAGGTGCGGATTCCTTGTTCGGCAGAACAAACTTAACGTGTAAAAAAATAATTCATACAAGACTGTAACGCCCCGGACACACCCGCCGGTGGTAGTTACTCCTGGCGGGATCTAGACTAGCCCCACAGATCAATACTAGTCTTTTCTGCGCACTTTGTCCTCACTCGTGCGCACCCGGGAGCAACTTCCCGGTCGGTCACCCATCCTGACACTACTCCAAGCTGAGCATGCTTAACTTTGGAGTTCTGTCCGAATGGGCTCCCGGAAAAGAAGGAATTCCTTATTGATATGAGTAGTCTATCATCCCTAATAAGCCAGGCTATCACAAAGACACAAGAGAGTCATGTCCCCTTTTACTATATTGCTATAGATGCCATTGAAAAAACTACAAGAAAAATGTAAAAAAAATCGGGAGAACAAGATTACCCTGCACAGTACTAAATCGATTCACACTTCCCTCAACAACAACAAAAAACAAATCAATTCCTACCAAAGAAAGAGTAATGTCCCTTTTTATATGATTACATATGCCATGATCTCGAATTTCAATTTTTGAATCCACGTTATGTTGAATTCAAATATATCATTAGGTGACCTTGCGGTTTATAATTGATGTAGTCGTACATTTTGATCTTCCATCATATATGAACATTTTACTCCACCATGTGAACATATATATTGTCGTCTACCATATGGACTAAATTTGAATCAATTTTCCTTATTTGAATATGATTGTTGTCAAGTTATACAATAATTTAAATATTATCTTGATAACAAAAAACATACATATAGCAGTAATCATATTTCACTATGAACTACATGTACCATACGCTCTCCAATTCAAATATTTGTATCCATTTTATGTTGAATTCGAATCATAGTATGTTACTGGTCTAGGTAGCGAGATGTTTGGGATAATCTAAACCCTGTTTTCATACGTATAATTTTTGGCTGAATTGGGACAAGTTTTGGTATAAGCCTCTTGCAAAACCGGAGATTCTCTCAACAAGCCTCGTGGTTCCGAGAGGGAACGTGTCACCTTTGTGTGCGAAACGATATACACTGCCTCCCCCCTGATTTTATTTACAGAGGCAACATAGAACTATATGAGTGCCCTGTTAAATTTTGGAATTATTTCGGGTTCATTTGGCCTTTTTATACATTAATTGAGTTTCTAGACTTTTAATGTGCATAATCTAAATATGAATTGCATGCACATGCTCCGGTGCACCAAAGTGGGTTGAAAAATCACATGTGTGTCCTTGGTTGAATTTCTAGGTCCCATGGAAGAAATGAGAATGAAATTCGAACATCTGGGCGTCATGACTCGGCCGAGAACATCGAGAAACTTTGATTTTAAATTCATGTAAATCCAAAACTCGCCTGGAAATCATGAAACTTGGCATGGTGTCATGTCATGGCACTAACATGTTGTGGTAAAAAATTGGGCCGATTTGGAAGCTCGTGGTTCTAAGAGGGAACGTGCCACCTTTGAGTGTGAAACGATATACGCTGCCCCCCCTTGAGTTTCTTAACAAAGGCAACATAGAACTACATTAGTGCCCTGTTAAATTTTGGAATTATTCCGGGTTCGTTTGTCGCTTTTTATACATTAATTGAGTTTCTGGTCATTTAATGTGCATAAGTCAAATTTGAACTACAAGCACATGCTCTCGTGCACCAAAGTTGGTTGAAAAATCACATTTGTGTCCTTGGGTGAATTTCTAGGTCCCATGCAAGAAATGAGAATAAAATTAAAACATCTGGGCATCGTGGCTCGGCCGAGAACATTGAGAAACTTGGTTTTAAAATTCTTGTAAATCCAAAACACGTCTGAAAATCATGAAACTTGGCATGGATGTCATGTCATGGTACTACCATGTTGTGGTAAAAAAATTGGCCGAATAGGAACAGATTTTGGTATAAGCTTCTTGCAAATCGAAGCTTCTCTCAAGAAGGCTCGTGGTTCTGAGAGGGAACATGCCACCTTTGAGTGCGAAACGATATACGTTGCCCCCCTTGAGTTTATTTACAAAGGCAACATAGAACTACATGAGTGCCCTGTTAAATTTTGGAATTATTCCGGCTTCGTTTGGCCTTATTTACACATTAATTGAGTTTTTGGTCATTTAATGTGCATAATTCAAATTTGAACTACAAGCACATGCTCTCGTGCACCAAAGTTGGTTAAAAAATCACATTTGTGTCCTCGGGTGAATTTCTACTCCCTCCTTCCATCTATATAGGTCCTAATGCATTTTTCGAGGCTAACTTTGACCAAACGTTAGAGCAATAATATATGACATGCAACTTACACAAAGCATACCTGCAAATTTGTATGTCAAAGGACCTTCCAATAATATAATTTGCATAGTATACATGTCATGTGCTATTAATCTTGTCAATAGTCAAAGGCTGTCTTGAAAAACACATTAGGCCCTATGTAGATGGAAGGAGGGAGTAGGTCCCATGCAAAAAATGAGAATAAAATTCAAACATTTGGGCATCATGGCTCGGTCGAGAACATTGAGAAACTTGGTTTTAAAATCATGAAACTTGGCATGGTGTCATGTCATGGTAGTACCATGCCGTGGTAAAAAAAATTGGCCGAATAGGAACAAATTTTGGTATAAGCTTCTTGCAAATCGGAGGTTCTCTCAAGAAGGCTCATGGTTCTGGGAGGGAACGTGTCACCTTTGTGTGCATAATTCAAATTTGAAATACAAGCACATGTTCCAGTGCACCAAAGTTGGTTGAAAAATCACATGTGTGTCCTCGGGTAAATTTCTAGGTTCCATGCAAGAAATGGGAATGAAATTCAAAATTCTGGGCGTCGTGGCTCGGTTGGAAACATTGAGAAACTTAGTTTTTTAATTCCTGTAAATCCAAAACACGCATAAAAATAATGAAACTTGGCTTGGTTCCATGACATGGCACCAACATGATGTGGTAAATTTGCAGTCCGATTTGCGAAGGCGCACACATTAACAATCAACAAAGTCATTTTGGAACAAGTGCTGTCACGTTACAATCAGAAACACAAGTATTATTGAAATCGTGGGCGTTCTACTTACTAGTACCATTTACGTGCTGCCACGCGTCCCCATTTTTTATTAGGTAGGAGGCGCCGTGCAGGGTAGCTATTTGAGTACGAGAGGCGTGCGATCAGACCCCTGCGCGTGCTTATCGGGAGGAGAGCCCTTTGACCTCCATCTGCCGTCCACCTCTCTCCCAAGGTCTGGATTAATGGCTCCCGAGCCTCTGTTTAATGGCGTGGTTATGTCTCACTCGACTGAGATTTAAGAGAGAAAAAAGAAAATCCGAAAGCACGGATCTTGATGTAAGATCCGACGGACCTATATAGCATCTACTGTGACTTATAGCAAGACTGATGAATATATAAGGACGATTAATTTTTTTTGATCAAAGAAGGCTTGCCCCTTCCGATTTTCATTACTGAAAACCACCACAATTCACAAGAAGTTCAGCACAACTCCAGCCTAACACGAAGGACTAAAAGCTACCAGATTGAAATCGCAACATCCCAAAAGGCCAACAAAGGCCAAACATCCGCGCTAGAACCCAAAATTTCACAACCGACGACACAATCCACATCCTAAACCGATTATTACATCAAAAGAAACCAGGAAACTGAAGGAAGCCCAGCAGCAACTAGAAGAACAGCAACGCCAGGGTCGCCACAGCAAGAGTTTTCTTCATTCCAGCCTCGCAACATTGATCTTCCACAGAAAGATAAGGACGATTAATTGTCTTACATAATTAGAAAGATAATGAAAAAAGCCACATGCAGCTACGCCCGAAATACACAAGGGCAAAAGAAGAAGGAAGACAAGGATCTGGCTCGCTGATCTCTACTTTCTTGATGCGTTGCTGCAGGCCGCGGGAACTAGTCTCCGCGGCGAGCGGCGATGAGCTCTTTCGTGTCCTCAAGATGCTACTTGAGAACATCCACGGATTCCTCCACCAGCCTTTGGCGCTTGTTGTGGAGCATGTCATTCTCTTCCATAAATTTCTTGACGATGACACCGGTCCTCTTCAACAAGGCACTGGTCTCCTCCTGCTGGTCTGCACTTCGGACGATCTTCTCCCTCAGCAGGTCGCGCTCGGCCCGGAGCCTCTCATTGCCCTCCCTTAGTTGCCGGATGACGCCGGTAGCCTGTTCAAACGAGGCTTTCATGTTATCCTGCAACCTCGCCTTGCCGGAGATCTGATCCATCTGGCTATGGACGATCGCATGCATGCACCTGTAACAGTCGCCGCCTGCCCACGAGAAATTTTCCCAGGCCGCTGCGGTGCGGTGGGACATCTCTGCTGCATTCGTGGCGCGGCGAGACATCTCTGCTGCTTCCGCGGCACGGCCGGACCAGTCTGCTGCATCGACGGCGCGGCGGGACCTCTGTGCTGCTACTTCCGCGCGGCGGGACATGTCGGCTGCTCTCGCAGCGAGGCGGGACATCTCTCATGCTTCCGCTTCCATGCTCGCCTCTCCCTGGTGGCAATCTCTCGACCCAGAACTCACGCTGGCCATGGCAGACGGAAGGGAAGGATGCTGAATGACTTGTTTGTTTTTGTGGATGAGGAGTTGAGGAGGAATGTGCAGTCATCTTGGCATACTAGTATTTATAACCGAGTACTAATACGCTCCTAAGTGGGAAACCATTTAGGTTGTGATCGGTGTGAATAGGTTTGCAATTCAATATAGCATGGAGTAATTTGGAATGTGACGAGACGCAAGCTCAAAATTTATTGACGGTTCTAGTTTCGAAGTGCGGCACTATTCCCGGATGGAGTACTTCTTTTTCTACTCCCTCCTTTCCGGTTTTATAGGGCTTATCTCAAAATTTTAGTTTTTCCATTTTATAAGGCTCAATTTAGTTGTTCCCCAACACATGTTCAGATTCCAAGGTGCATTAAATCATTGCATGCAAGTATTAAGAGAAAATTGACCAATGCATGTACTTTATGCATGCATGCATTGCAATTAATGCATTGATAAACATAATTGTTTGAGAAAAACAAGAGCATTAATTGGGTTCTTTTGCAAACTACAAAAATTATTCCACCACTCACCATCTTGGTTGGTGAGATTTTTGAATTAAGCCCTATAAACCGGAAAGGAGGGAGTACTGCTATGTACGTGTAATAACTGGCACTGTCGTATACATATCTTACGGTTAATGGGGCGTTCGACAGGAATAGCCGCGTGGCCAGCTCTAGGCTAGTCTTTTTTTCAGACGCATTAAACCTATCTCTCGGGACTTCTCGCACGCACCATCATGCCACCCACAAAAACTTGTACTCTGAGTTTAGTAGTACGTTATACAGGAAGAGAAGAGGTGCACGCACGCACTCATCCTCTCACACACGCATTTGTGTTTTCTCGAAAAGGAGGATGATGACCCCCGGCCTCTGCATCTAGGAGTCACACACGCATCCGTAGCTACGAATTGTAGTGTTCTCAACCATCCGATTGGCTCTATCATGGATGTACCTATATACTAAAACATGTCTAGATACATCTATATTTTGACAAATGGAAGGCATGTATTGTGGAACGGAGGGAGTGCTTGTCATCAAAATGGATAAAAAGGGACGTATCTAGAACTAAAATATGTCTACATACATCTCCTTTTATCCATTTTGATGACAAGTAGTACTTCTTACCCAAAGGAACTTTATATCCAACAGACACAAAATATCCGTTCGACTGTTAGAAATTACTGATCTGATGTCAAAGTAATTGCTGCATCGCCACAAAAACCCACCATTTCTTAAGCTAAAGTAGACCAAGGTAATCCCTATATTAGCATATTACTAAGATAAACAGAAGGCACTGTAGAAACATTTAGGACGTGAGCTTGTCAATCTGAATGTGGAGGGACACAAGCTTAGCCCCGGCCAGCAGCTTGGGCGGAACTGTCAAGAAGGTCAGCTCCTGCACGTTGATATCGCTAGGATCCGTGCTGCTTGTCACCTCCATTTCCACCTTGACGGTGTCGGTCGTGCCTTTGGGCTCCCCCGGCGGGCCGTTCGCCCACAGCTTGGCCACGTAGTGCAGCAGTGGGGACGCCCCCGCTCTGATGCAGACGACCGACACGGCGATAGGCGCGCTGATGTCGAGCACGCCGCCGACCAAGAAAAACACACGACGGTCCTCCTCCGCGAACAGCAAGAGCCGTGGCTCCGACAGTGGCACTTGCAGCTGGAGCACCTTGCCGTACTGGATCCTGTACACGGGCATGGGATGCGCATTGCTAATGTGGTGGTAGAGCGCCGGCGGCGGGCCTTCGTAGCCGCAGATGGGCACGGGGCATTTGCAGGGCGCGAGCGGACACATGCTCCGGTGATCGGCGAGCTTGTGGTAAGTGACGTAGAGCCCACAACCTTCGTGCGGGCACTCCACCCTCACCGAGGAAAGGACGGAGTCCACCGCCGTGTTCCGCACGTCGAAGCCACTGCCGTGCTCGCACTTCTGGCACTGCTGCTGGTTCCCGGGGCGCTCGACACGGCAGTCCATGCAGGCCAGGTGCCCTCCCTTGGACTGCAGAAATCAATCGAACAACACATCAATCAAGAAACCTGCACCTTGCTCAATCAGCCAAACGGACGAGGTGTATTTGAACCTCATACACTCGAGGCGTCAAGGGGCGGAGGCACAAGGGGCAGTGGAGGACGGTGAGGTCCATCGAGACCTTAGAGAGCTCCATCGTCGGGTCCTGTTCGGTCTGCATGATCTCGCCCTCCTCGTGCACAACCATCTATCGACTTGGGCCGGGGTATTACAAAGCATTACCGTCACATATTTTATACTACTTCAAGGTGCATTAAATCAACACATGCAAGTATCAAAAGGAGAGTCACGACATGCATGCATGCGTTGTAATTAATGCATCGGTAAATGCAAATTATTGAAATATATCGAGTGCAGTGCTTTGATGTGTCGCGTCAACTCGTACATCAACGAGAAGTTTGATTATCCTCTCCCTCGCGGACTTAACTGCACCTGCCTTTGGCTGTATGACAGGTTGGCCACACACCTGTCGGGCCCACCTGTCATACACGCAAAGGCAGGAGCGTCCCTCCCTCGCCCATGAGCGTGGTGGCTGGCAAGATTAGGAGAAGCTTTCGTACACACTCTCCCTCCCGCACGCGGTGGACATGCAGCATTTCAATAGGTGTCAGATGGCCAGAAGCGTATTGTAGTACTCCTCTAGTGCAGTAGTACTCCATCATTGTTCGACTTCCCGAAGAGGCGAAGAGCCAAGCGTAGCCCGGACGCTCGTGTGGCAGTTTCATGTGTAGAGTAGTCTAGGATAGCGTGTACCGTGCTTGTAAGCTTAAAATCGTTCGGGTCGGCTCCATGCTATGTGGCCGTCTCAAAGTTTTAAAAAAAATATTAAAATAGTCTTCTGGACCTACCTGACACCCTGGTGATTGTAGTTTGCACGCTCATCTGGTCAAGACAGAAATATATATTTTAATTTGTTTTTTCGAAAAGGGGGGACTCCCCGGCCTCTGCATCAGAACGATGCATACGGCCACATATATTTTAATTTGTGGTGGGTAAATGTTAGAGGTTGCAGCAAATATATTGTACACTGCGGGTCTTTCAGCCAAGTTTAGAGGCAAGCATGTGGGGCCAGTGCTATGATGTGTCACGTCAACTCGTACAATGAGGAGAAGCTTGATTTTACTACACGCCTTCTCCCTCACCCATGCGCGCGGTTTCTCGCAAACGAGGACAGGCTTTTTAGTTCTCTTTTGTGGGCCCGAGGATAACTAACCCAATTAGAACCTCTCCACTGGGCTAGTTTTTTTAGCTGGGTTAGAGCAAACTAGCTCAAACTAACCCCTCTTGTTTCGATAATTTGAGGCTATTTCAACCCAAACTAGCTCTAACTCAGGGATCCAAACAAAGAGGAGTGTTATTGTACATGCTACAGTGTGGACCGTAGCACATTGTTTTTTATGGCCATATCACCACATTGTTTTCTACTGCTGGTTCACTGGGCTACCGTGGTTCGCACTGCTGGTTCACTGGGCTGCCGTGGTTCACACTCCTCCGACCCGAGCAGTACTCCCTCCGTTCCTAAATATAAGTCTTCAAAGATATTTCACTGTGGACCACACACGGATGTATATAGATGCATTTTATGTGTAGATTCACTCATTTTTCTCCGTATGTGTTCCATAGTGAAATCTCTCCAAAGACTTATATTTAGGAACGGAGGGAGTAGTATAGTATATACCGCATCATTCTTTGCTCCTTCTTACTACTCCGACATGTGGGAGAGCCAGCATTCGGGTCGACGTGTCATGCACCAGATTAGAGCGCGGAATGGAAGGGGGGCATCACCCCAGTCGGAGCGCCAGTAATTCATGACTATAGTGAGTGGTCATATCACAAGTCTTTCCAGCAGTAATGCGCCATCAAATCGCATAGCCCCACTCGCTCACCCTCCTCGCCTCTCTGTCAAACTGCCTACCCGAAAACTGCCGCACGTACTCCCCGGGAAAAGCCCCGCCCTCAACTTTTAACTACGCGAAAATAGTTTGAGCTTGTTCGTTCTATATAAATACAGTACTTACTGTATGTTTATTCACCCCTGGGGTTGTTCAATGAATGGAGGGGCGGGGAGCACAAGTGAACAATACTGTAGTACTACTAGTAGTAAGTAGGAGTCGTACAATAGTCACCTTAAATAGAGAGTTTCTTTTCTTTAATGCCATGTACACAAATTGAACCGCTTGTTGTGGAGAGAAAAAAGATAATCACTCCACTATATATGGACGCAGGGGCCTGAGCGCTTGCTTTACTAGGGTTGCTCCCTTTTTTATTTGACTCCAACTTGATATGATGTTGTAGGCCGCCTGGTGTCCCTACCCTTCCTAACCCCAGAACCTTTAAAAGAAAAGCGGCATGGCAGTTGCAGGTGGTTCCTGGCTCGATCAGACGACGGTGAAATATTGATGATCGTTCGCACGTACCGGACTTGTTGTTTCGCGGAATACAATCACAGTCACTGCAAGGTCTTTGAGCAGGATCCCAGCTTCTCTGGGCCTTCATGAATTTTTGACTGGAGGCTGGTAAGTAGCCTTGGTACACGCTCTCTGTTTGCCGGACTGAATTATCCGATTAACCAGGAGATAACCGACGACAAGGATCATGATGGCAGCGCGGTTTCGTTCATCAGGCAAAACTGTGTGTACACAGCGTACCATGCGTCTCTGCATGCACCATACCCTGATATGTGCCGCCACGCTCTGCAGCCCAAAATAGGAGAGAGGGTCGCAAGTATCAGACTTCAACCTAATGGCTGGAGTTTCCCCCATCAGGCACCCATCTGGTTCAAGCCGTCAGCCAATCTCCACAGCTTAATAAATAGTAACATCTAACTGAGCCAGTTAGTTAGATGCGTACACTTGGTGTAGTAGGATCTTTATTTAGTTTGATGCATACACTTGTTCTTTTTTGGTAGCCCTTTTGTAATGGATGATGTTTGGTTTGGAAGAGAGAGCTGCGTCTTCACTCTTCTGGCCTGCTTACTGCTTCTGTTGCACCCCCAGCCCTGGTTGCTGCTGCTGCTGTTTTCAATGTACAATCAGTAGTATATTTCGTCTGTTGGTTGAATAAATGTGTTGTTAGAACGACAAACACAATGTTTTGGAAGTTGTTGCACGGTTCGATCCTTTAGTGCCCCATACCGTACGTAGCGCATACTATTTTTTGTACGTAACACATTTTCCACTTGTTGATAACATGCAGCCCACTGATGAAGGCCCAATAGAGAAGCCCGTAATTAACTGGAAGGGAGGCTCTCACATGAATCTGGCCCAGGTACATGCTCATGGTCCCCTAAACATAAATAAGTAAATAAATAAATAAAGCTAAATGCTCATGCACCGGTTCGTTGGGAAAATAGGTAGCCCAGTATTTCTTTTTGAAGAATACCCAAGCTAGGCCTATTTGTTTTCTCTGAATTACCGGGCTGCAAATCTTTCAAGACGAGGAGGGATGCATTCCTCCCTGGCTTAAGAGTATGGTCAATGTCTATTAAAAGTAATATCAAAAGGGGTTGAAAATTCCGAAAAATTTATAGCAAATGGGATATAAGTTTCTTTTTTTGTTTTTGTTCTTCACTGATATCTTATACGTATTTCATTGGATTTAACATGACATAGTACAAATTTATTTTTAAATTTGTTTTAGTATGGCTATTAATTTTTGGATTAAAATATTTCATTCCCCAGCAAAAATTTGCGAATTTTCAAAATTTCCCACATATTTAGTTAATTTTTTGACCCTAGTACTGACCAGAAAATGGCCAGCAATTCTAAAAATGGAAAACGGGCTGCAATAAATTCCATATGAATTAGAAAATGAGTAAAAATTATAAAAATAATAGCAAATGGGTTGTACATGCCACATATTTCGAGGCTGACTTGTTTACGCAAGGCTTTGTCAGTGAACACACGATTCTAGCAGCAGTGACTGTTGGATGTCCATCCAACGGCCGACGTGCTTCTTCAATCTCCAATCTTCCTGCTCCAGCCGCCTAAACTAGCGCCGGCGGGACTTCCTGCTCCCTCCTCTTGTGGCCCGCTGTGATGCCGCGCAGGCTTCCCCGGCCCACCCTACTCCCTCCGCTGGCCTGGCCGCACGCAATCAACTGCCTCCTTATTACGCGAAAAAATGATTCCTCCCACTGACATCTGGGGCGCACCGGTTGGGAGGCTGACCTGTGGGCCTACTAAGTTGACGCGCACGTAGGGCTTGTCAACTTAGTCAACAAACGATTCTAGAAGTAGTAACCATTGGATTTGAATCGAACGGTCCTGCTGCTTCTTCAATCGCTGCTCTTCTTGCACCAGCCGCACAAACCAGCGCCGGGGAGACCGCCTGCTCCTGCCTCCAGTGGCCGGCTGTGCTGCCGTTGAGGCCTCATCGCCCCTACTACTCCCACCGCTAGCCAGGCCCTGCGGCGACGGCAGCCTCACACCGCAGCCGAACCAGTGAACCCTCATACTCCTCTCCGCGTGGGCATCCTCTGCCGCGTCTTCCCCGGCTCCGCGTCGTCCCCTTCCTAGGCCTCGCCGTCATCCACCGGCTTGGTGCTCTCGGCGCGGCGTGGTCAACGTGGTCAACGACATTCCATCGGAAGAGTACTGTACGTGGAGAGGCTGACAGCTGGGTCCAAGGCCATAGCCCAATTTTTTTTGTGATTTGCCAAGTAAGTCGCGTTGTCAGGCCTGTTGGGCTGCAAATCTTTCAAGACGAGGAGAGCTTTCATTCGGCTGGCCGAGAAAACGGCCCATCAGTAATGAGAAATGGGCTGTACATTTTTAAAACACATCAAACCGGCAATTAGTCTCAAATATCTTTTTTTTCATTTCGAGATTTTAAATTACATTAATTTTTATGCATGGAGAATTTGTTGGATTTTATATTGATATACATTTATTTTTAAAATCAGTTTGAATGTGAGTCGAAATTTTGGGATTAAAAACAGTTCAGACCGCACCGAAATATGCAAAATTTCGTATAATTTTTTAACCCTGGCCACAATATGGGCTGTAATGCTAACAAAAAGAATATGGGCTCCAAAAAAAACCTTAATAATTAGCAAATGGGCTGTAAATTATTAGAAATAATGGCAGATGGGTTGTATGCTATTTTCCACAGATTTGAGGCTTTCCTAAAAAAAGGTTGACGCACAAGCAGTGACTGTTGGATGGCCATCCAACGGCCGTCGTGCTTCTTCAATGTCTCCTCTTCCTGCTCCAGCCGCTCAAACAAGCGCCGGCGGGACTGCCTGCTCCCTCCTCCCCGCGGCCGGCTCTGCTGCCGCGCAGGCCTCACCGCCCCACCGTACTCCCATCGCTGGCCTAGCCATCCCTCTACTCACCCACACCTGCTATTATTCTCTGGCGACGGCAGACGAACCAGTAAACCCTCGTACAGTCGTACTCCCCTCCGCGTGGGAAACAACTGCCGAGTCTTCCCTGCCTCCGTGTCGTTCCCTTCCTAGGCCTCGACGTCGTCCACCGCCCTGGTTCTCTCGGTGCGGCTTGGTAACCGTGGTCAACGACCGACATGCATCTGTAGTGGACTGTACATGGAGAGGTCGACAGCTGGGTCCATGGCCGCACGCAAGCAAAATAATGGTTCCTCCACCTGACATCAGGGACCCGCCGAAAGGGCTCTGTATTTCACGAAAAAAACATTACCGCCGCTGACAGCTCGGACCCACCAGCTATATCTTCGCACGCAAGGAAGTGCCTCCTTATTACGCACAAAAAAAATGAATACTCCCCCTGTTAGCTGGGACCCAGTATAGTGGCAGGCTGACTTGTGGGCCTACTAAGTTGACGGGGATGGAGGGCTTTGTCAACTTAGTCAATATGCACGATTCTAGCTCCAGTGACCGTACGATGTCCATCCAATGGCCATAGTGCTTCTTCAACCTCTGGTCTTCTTGCTCCAGCCGCCCAAACCAGCGCCGGTCGTGCCTCGTGCTCCTGCCTCCCGTGGCCGGCTGTGATGTGGGGGAGGCCTCACCGCCCCCTACTACTCCCACCGCTGGCCAGGCCATCCCCCTACTCACCCACACCCCCTGTTATTCTGCGGCGACGGCAGCCTCACACCGCAGCGAACCAGTGAACCCTCATACTCCTCTACGCGTGGGCATCCACTGCCACGTCTTCCCCGGCTTCGCGTCGTCCCCTTCCTAGGCCTCGCCTTCGTCCACCGCTCTGGTGCTCTTGGCACGGCGTGGTCAACATGGTCAAGGAACGGCTTCCATCGGACGTGGACTGTACGTGGAGAGGCTGACAGCTGGGTCCACGGCCGCAGCAAGGAAGTGCCTCCTTATTACGTGCAAAATAATCATTCCTTCACCTGACAGCGGGGACCCACCGGATGGGCCACCGTATTTCATGAAAAAACGTTTCCCCCTGACTGCTGGGACCCACCAGCTAAATCTTCGCACGCAAGGAAGTGCGTCCGGGTAAAAAAAATGATTCGCCCCCTGACTGCTAGGACCCACCAGCTACATCTTCGCAGGCAAGGAAGTTCCTGACAGTCGGGACCCACCTGGTCGAAGCGTATGTAGCGTTGTCATTCTGGTCGCGAACGTGTATGTACGTATATACTGGTGGATGTAGAGGTGCGCACGTGTCGTAGTAGAGGCACGTACGTGTCGTAGTAGAGGCGCGCACATAGCATGTACATGTACGTACAACGGCCAGGGTGCAAGAAAGAAAATACGGCCACGTATGTGTACATATGGGCGGGGTCTCGAACGCCTACTCGCGCATACGTATGGCCAGGGCTCGTGTACATGGCCGGGTCGGAACGGAGAAACAACATCGTCGTCGTGTTCATGGGGAGGCAACAGAATGCGTCGTGTTCATGGGGAGGCAACGGAATGCGTCGTGTTCATCGGGAGGCAACGAAATGTGTTGTGTACATCGGGAGGCAACGGAATGCGTGGGAGCCAACCGGTTGGGTCAGAACGGAATGCGTGGTCGTGTTCATCGGGAGGGCTTGGACGGAACAGGCAATGGAAACGAGGCCTGGCGTACCACACAAAGGAGGAAACAGACCTCCTATGTTCGGAATGGGGTCCTGTTGATCGGGGGGGCGGGGGGGGGGGGGGGGGGGGGGGTTGGCGTACCGCAAAATGGAGGAAACGGACCTCCTATGGTCGAAACGGGGGTCCTGTTGATCGGGAGGGGTGTGGCGTACCGCAAAACGGACGAAACGGACCTCCTACGGTCAAAACGGGGATCCTGTTGATCGGGAGGGGTGTGGCGTACCGCAAAACGGACAAAACGGACTTGTGTTGGAGCGCTACGGTCTAAACGGGGGTCCTGTTCATTGGGAGGGGTGTGGCGTACCGCAAAACAGGACTCCACGGGATACTGTTCATCTCCACCGTCGACCTCCTCCAGCCTCCACAGGCTACCGTCGACCTCCTCCAGCCTCCATAGGCTCCAGTTCATCCAGCCTCCACCGCGCGCTACTCCACCGGCTACTGTTCAACCACCCCTCCACGGGCACCCCTCCATCGTCTACTGTTCATCCATCCCTCCACACCACGGGGTCCTGTTCAACCACCCCTCCACTGTCTACTATTCATCCAGCCCTCCACCACACCATGGGGTCCTGTTCATCCAGAGGCAACGCCACCGCTCACTGTTCATCCACCCCCCCCGCAATGTTCACTGTTCATCCCAGAAGCAGCATCGATCGGCTTCAGTTAGCAGCAGTAGCAAAGGAATCGCTCGATCGGGTTCAGTTAACAGCCATCGATCGATTGCTCGGGTTCTGTAACGCGTAGCCTACAGTGCAATCGCTCGGGTTCAGTTAGAGCCAAAGCCTCGCACACACGCGCGTACGTGTACGAGAGAAATGTGCATCGCTCGGCCCCGACCTCCCACCGTAACCGGGAACTCCCCGGAATTTTCCTCCCCCTCGCTTCTACCACGGTTTTTCCATCATGGACGGCCCAAAGAATGTGATGCAGCTGCGTCTTCGGTCCGCCCAGGATGAAAAGCCCATTTTCTGTCATGATTTTTTGTCATAGAAGTAGGAGCCCACCACATCTATGATGATACCGGGTTTTGTCACAATTATCGTCATAGAATTGTCATATGTATGACATAATTTTTTTCGTTCGGCCCAAAATGTCACGGATGTGTCTTTTTTTGTACTGAAGGTTACAACCACCGGTGTTCTCCAGTAGCACCGAGCCCATAGTTGTTGATGACAGGCTATGCAGGATTGGAAGGGAGTTAACCACTGCAGGTTGCACATATGCTGAGAAGGTGCATTTTGCCGCACACCAATTGGATGGAGCTGCAGCCTCATGGTGGGAGAATTACACAACCACCTTCCCTATAGCCAATGTTACTTGGGAGCAATTCCAGCAAGCATTCCGCACTGCTCATGTCTCAACTGGAGCTATGAGTATGAAGAAGCATGAGTTTTGCAACTTGCGCCAAGGAAACCGTACCGTGGGGCAGTACGTGGAGGAGTTTAGCAAGTTAGCTCGCTATGCCCCGGATGATGTAGCCTCCGATGTCACGAAATAGGAGAAGTTTATGGAAGGGTTGAATGACGAAATGAGTGTGCAGTTGATGGTGGCAACATTTAACAATTATCAGGAGTTGGTAGACAAGGCTCTTATGATTGTAGGGAAGCAGCAGCCAATTGAGAGCCGCAAAAGGAAGTATGGACAAGGGAAATACAATTCAGGAGCTCAGCAGAAGCCTCGTTTTACCCCGAACCCGGGAGGATATACCCATAACCATGGAGGCCATACCCACAATGGAGGAAGCTCGCATAACCAAAGTGGCCCCAAGAATGGAAATGGGAACGGAGCAAGCAGTCAGAACCGCTCTATCCCAGCTACACCCGCCAAGAGGGACCAAAGTCACATTACTTGTTTCAAGTGCGGGAAGACTGGACACTATGCCAATGAGTGTCCTGAACTCAAGAATGGAAATGGCAACGGAAGTTTTGGGAAGAAACCCAACCCTTTCAACAAGGGACAAGTGAACCACGTGAACGTGGAGGAGGTTGAAGAGCAGCCAGATGTAGTCATCGGTAAGTTTTTGGTTAAGTCATTTACCACTCTCGTTCTTTTTGATACTGGTGCAACACATTCATACATTTCAAGGGGATTTGTGGACAAGTTTAAGTTACCCACCTTAGACCTTAGGACACCCTTGCTAGTAAGCTCACCAGGTGCAGACTATATGGCCAGCCGATGGTGTGAACGGTTACCCTTAAATATTCGCAGCCATGTTTTCCCCTCAGACCTAATAATTTTGGAGTCACAATGATTGGACGTGATACTGGGTATGGATTGGCTATCGAAGTGTGGAGGAAACATTGATTGTGCTAGTAGGTCAATTCTGCTCACCACCCCGGAGGGAAAAAGGATTAAGTATGTATCCAGGCATACCCCAAAGAGGACTCACGTAAACTCCCTCACGGGCGTTGTTCAGGAAGAAGTTCCTGTAGTGAAGGATTACCCGGATGTATTTCCAGAGGAGCTACCAGGCATGCCACCGGATCGAGACATTGAGTTTTTGATAGAGCTATTGCCAGGCACCGGACCAATATCAAAGAGACCATACCGGATGCCCGCAAATGATCTGGAGGAGATTAAGAAATAGATTAAGGAGTTATTGGAGAAAGGCTACATTCGTCGAATTTCATCACCAGGGGGAGCCCCAGTGCTCTTGGTTGAGAAGAAGGATAAATCTCCGAGAATGGTGGTTGATTATCATGCATTGAATGAAGTGACGATCAAGAACAAGTACCTACTGCCGATGATCAATGATTTGTTTGAGCAGCTGCAAGGAGCTAAAGTATTTTCCAAGATCGATCTTCGATAAGGATACCACCAGCTGAAGATCTGAGAACAGGATATACCTAAGACAACCTTCACCACAAGGTACGGGCTATACGAGTACACGGTTATGTCATTTGGACTGAAAAATGCCCCAGCCTATTTCATGAGTATGATGAATAAGGTGTTTATGGAGTTCTTGGATAAGTTTGTCGTGGTGTTCATTGATGACATTTTGGTATACTCGAAGAATGAAGAGGAACACACGGAGCATTTGCGTTTAGTTCTCGAGAAGCTCAGGGAACACTAGTTATACGCCAAGTTTAGCAAATGTGAGTTTTGGTTGAAGGAAGTTGGATTCCTTGGACATGTTATATTAGGAGAAGGTATAGCAGTAGACCCTACCAAGGTTCAGGCAGTCACCGAGTGGTTGTCACCCACCTCAGTTGGAGAGATCCGCAATTTTCTTGGACTCACGGGATATTATTGAAGATTCATTGAGAATTTTTCTAAGATTGCTAAGCCTATGACGGAGTTGTTGAAAAACGACACCAAGTTCAAATGGACAGATGAATGTGAGGCAAGTTTTCAGGAGTTGAAGAAACGTTTGGTTACAACCCCAGTGCTGATTCTGCTGGATATACGCAAGGATTTCCAAGTGTATTGCGACACATCTCGCTTAGGACTTGGAGGCGTACTTAAGCAAGACGGAAGAGTTGTTTCATATGCCTCATGTCAGCTTCGACCGCATAAGTTGAATTATGCCACGCATGATTTGGAGTTAGCAGCTGTAGTGCATGCACTCAAGACATGGAGACATTTTCTTATTGGAAATCATTGTGATGTGTACACGGATCATAAGTGTTTGATGTACATTTTCACATAGAAGGAGTTGAATCTCAGGTAAAGGAGATGGCTGGAGCTTATAAAGGATTATGATATGAAGTTGCACTATCATGCAGGCAAGGCCAATGTCGTAGCAGACGCTTTGAGCCAGAAGAGTTACGCCAATACCCTCGTAAGCGGAGGATTGCCAAAGGAGTTAGGTGAAGATCTCATGGAGCTACGTTTGGAGATAGTCCCTAGAGGTTTTGTTGCAACATTAGAAATTCAGTCGACATTATTGGGAAAAATTCGAGAAGCTCAGAAGGATGATATGGAAATTGCTGAGATAAAGGAGAAGATTAGCAAGGAAAAGCCAAGGGTTTTCGTGAGGATGAGCACGACACCTTGTGGTTTGAGGACCGTGTTTATGTACCCAATAATGCAGAGATCAGGAAGTTGATACTTCAGGAAGCTCATGACTCACCATACTTGATACACCCCAGAAACACCAAGATGTATTTGGATTTGAAGGAGCGTTTCTGGTGGACTGGTATGAAGAAGAATATTGCCGAGTATGTAGCTGTATGTGATGTATATCAGAGAGTGAAGGCAGAACATCAGAAGCCAGCAGGATTACTGCAGCCTATGCCGATACCTGATGGAAGTGGGATAGGCTTGGCATGGATTTTATCACTGGATTACCCAGGACCCGACCAGGATATGATTCTATTTGGGTAGTAGTGGATCGCTTGACCAAAGTGGCCCACTTTATCCCAGTGAAGACCACCTATACAAGTGTGAAGTTGGCCAAGATATATATGACCAGGATCGTATGTCTGCATGGAGTTCTAAGGACCATCGTATCAGACAGAGGAACACAATTTACTTCAATGTTTTGGCACCAGCTGCACCAGACTTTGGGCACGAGGCTAGAGTTTAGTACGGCCTTTCATCCGCAGACAGATGGACAGACCAAGAGAGTCAATCAGATTCTAGAGGACATGTTAAGAGCTTGTGCGCTAGATTATGGATCTAGTTGGGATGATAATTTGCCTTACGCGGAGTTCTCATACAACAATTGTTACCAAGCCAGTTTGAAGATGGCACCTTTCGAAGCTTTGTATGGAAGAAGGTGCATAACACCGTTGATGTGGGATGAAGTTGGAGACCGCCAGTTGTTTGGACCAAATTTGATCAAAGAGTCCGAAGAGAAGGTTAAGTTGAGTCGAGATAGGCTGAAGGTAGCTCGGTCCAGGCAGAAGAGTTATGCAGACTCAAAACGCAAGGAGGTAGTCTATGAAATTGGAGCAGGGCATATCTTCGGGTGTCACCCCTGCGAGGAGTTAAACGTTTTGGAGTTAAGGGAAAGTTAGCCCCAAGATTTGTAGGACCATACCGAGTTTTGGAACGTATGGGAGAGGTAGCCTACAAGTTGGAGTTACCCGAAGGACTGTCAAGAGTTCATGATGTGTTTCACGTTTCCCACTTGAAAAAGTGTCATGTTGAAATGGCCGATATTCCTCTGAGAGATACAGTGCCCCTGGAAGCAATTCAGTTGGACAGTGATCTGACCTATGAGGAGAAACCAGTCAAGATTCTCGAGTTTGCCAACCGAGTTACCCGCAGCAAGGTTATCAATTTTTGCAAAGTTCAGTGGAGCCACCATACCGAGGATGAAGCCACATGGGAACGAGAGGGTGATCTACGGAAAGATCACCCACACCTATTTTCTAGCCAACCCGAATCTCGAGGGCGAGATTCACCTTAAGGGGGGGGGGGTAGGTTTGTAACATCCCAAATTTTCAATTTGGAATGTTATACATAGGACATCATATGCATATCATATTTTATTTGCATTCTGGTTTTGTGATTCTAAAAAATCCTAAGCAACTCAAGGACCCACGGAGAGAATTGGGGATTGTATTATTTTCATATATGAATTTTCTCAAATATTGAAAAAGGGATCACTTTAGTTTTAATTATTTTCTCTCCAAATAATATTTCCAATATAAAAAATATATGAGAGGAGATAATATGACTTCTCCAAAAAATTAAATATTGGAGGAAAATTATTAAAATCAAATAAATTATTTTATTTGGATTTTATTGCTATTTTATTTCAATTAGAAAAATATGCATTTTTCAAAATTGCATTTTTAGGCCAAGAAAATGTTCACATAGTTCTAAATATTTTATTTATATGGTGAAAATTTGTTTTGGAATTTTTAGATTTTTATTTGTATTTATTTAGGATTTTTCTTCGGCAGATTTTTTTTTTAAAAAATTCGGACCGAACTGGGCCAAAGGCCCAGCGCAGCGCCGCCCCCGACCCCGAGCCGCTATCCACCTCGCGCACGCCGGCGCGCCGTGGCCGAGTCGGCCTCTCGCCGCCGCCGCCTTGCCCCCTCCTCCAAGCCGCTCTTCCCCCTCTTAAATAGCCGCCCCGCCGCCCCTCACCATCAGCACCGCCCTGCCCCGCAGCAACAGCCGAGCCACCGCCGCCTGCCACTCCGCCGCCGCCGCAGCACCCCGCCGCCCCGCACCGCCGCATCCCGCTGCCGCGCCGCCGCCGCCTAGGCTCACCGGAGCCCCCGCCTCACGCCGCCCCGTCCGCCGGAATCAAGCCGGAGCTGCCGGAATCTGTCGCCATTTTTTCCGGTTTAGGTAAAAATCGATCGTTTTTTTAAACCCTAGATGCGTTATTTTTTCTATAGACCAGTTCGGTTTTTCTTCGGTTTAGTTCGTTTAGCGGACGTTCGTCCGTCCGTTCGTTTTAACGAACGTTGTTCGTCGATTAGGTTCATACAGCGAACGTTCGTTCGTTAGTCTTTTCTTTTTATTTTATTTTCCGCCAAGGACCTCTCCGTGATTATTTTTATCACAGATTAACCCCTGAACTTCAAACCCTCGCCGTTTCTAAACCGTTTGTCCAAATCCAGTGAAACGAGCGCCAAAATCTTCGTCTCGAGCCCCTCTTTCTGCTTAATCAACTTGAACATGGTTTTGACAATTTAAAATTTGGTTTCAAGCAGATTTTAATTCGAAGTTATTTTGATCGTAGTTTCAATTCCGTACCTCCGATTTGATCGATTCTTTTTGCAAATCAAACCTCTTCAGTTGAACTTTTAGTTTGGATTCTCTTATTTGAACTTTTACCCTTGCATCATTGCTTGAGTGGTTATGTATGCTATTGTTTGTTTGCGCTAGAATTCTCGGAGTGCGCAACGTGCTACTACGAGTCACTAGGTTTTGCGGATCATCAGCAAGGCAAGTAACACTTTGATCATACCCTTTTATTACCCAGTTTTTATGCATTAGTTACAACCCTCAAACATTGCATGAGTAGGATCTCTTAACATGTGGGTTTTGGGAAGTAGATGATGAGGTAGAACCTATTGCCCTTTATTACCAAACCCTTGGGAGTTACTTCTACGTTATGCTTATATTGCCTTGCTATGCTCATAGATGTGAATTGGGTTTGAGTGTATCCATGACAGATGTGAGATTGTTAATTAATGGTTAACTTAAGGTGGCTACTTAAACACACATCTGGGTGGATTGGTTGCGGGCACCTGGGGATATACCAGTGCTGTCGTTTTTGGTTCGCCACCCATGCTCAAAGGGATCATAAGATTATTCATGCTAGAAACTTCCATGTGCAGCCACAAGCTATTATGGGATCTAGCATAGTGGAGTAACTTCATGACATTTTCCAGTGGTAGGCTAGCAGATGTAGGGGATGTAGGTTGGTACGGTCTACCCGGGGTTAGAGTTAATGCTTCTGAAAAACAGTGTCTCGGTCATCCGTTTCTCAAACACCATGTAGTGAGAGAAATCCAACGGAGGAGATCGAGTCTTGTGGGGAAAAGTGCGCAAACCTCTGCAGAGTGTACAAACTAATCATGGTTAGCCGTGTCCCCGGTTATGGACATCTTGAGTATCTGGTTCTTGAATTTATCATGTTGATCTCATCACTCTAAATTAATTTGTTGGGTTGTTAATCACTTTTTAATTGGGATTGAGATGGGGACTTACCATTCTCAATGTTTTTCAACTACCATGATAGTTAAATAAAATATATTCCTTTGTGGTAGGAAAAAATTGGCTTTTCGCAAAAACATTACAACCATAGAGCCTCCACAGCCATATATGCATGTAGTGATAGCATTTACCTGTTCCTTGTTCTACTGTGTAATCTTGCCAGCATATTCCATGTGTTGACCCATTTCAGGCTGCAACATATCACGTTGCAGACTTTTCAGATGAAGAGTGAGGTGCGCTAGGTCGTTGTCGTGCACTCAGCTATGCCGTTGGAGTTGATGGACTCAGTTTATCTTCCAAGCCTTCCGCTGTTATCTTATTTATATGGCCTTAACCCATATTTATTGTAATAAGTTCTCTCTTGAGACTATCGATGTAATAGGTGTGTGATTGCTACTCTGTTATAAATCCTTCAAGTACTGTGTGTGTGTCAGCATTACCGATCCAGGGATGACACTTATGCACAGGGATTCGACCGTTTGAGGTTGGATCACTACAGTTACAAAATGAACAGAGACTAGTTGAGGGCGAGGTGACGATGTGTGTTGGAAGTAATTCCAAGGTTGATAAGATCACCATCGCACACTCCCTTTATCTTCGGGATTAGTGTTGAACCTAAAATAAATGTTATTTGGTGTTTGCGTTGAGCATAATATGATTGGATCATGTTTATTGCGACACGGTTATTCATTTAAGTCAAAAATAATTGTTATTTTGTTTACATGAATAATTCCTTCTGAGGTCATACACCCAAGGTGAATGGTTTACTGAATCTCGTGATACACATATTCATAGTATTGATGCCAAAAGATGCAAAGTTGACAATGATAGTGCAACATATTTGTGGCACTGCCGTTTATGTCATATTGGTGTAAAGCGCATGAAGAAACTCCATGCTGATGGGCTTTTGGAATCACTTGATGCTTGCGAACCATGCCTCGTGGGCAAGATGACTAAGACTCCGTTCTCTCGAACAATGGAGTGAGCAACTGACTTATTGGAAATAATACGTACTGATGTATGCGATCCAATGAGTGTTGAGGCTCGCGGCGGGTATCGTTATTTTCTGACCTTCATAGATGATTTGACCAGATATGGGTATATCTACTTAATGAAACACAAGCTTGAAACATTTGAAAAGTTCAAAGAATTTTAGAGTGAAGTGGAAAATTATCGTAACAAGAAGATAAAGTTTCTGCGATCTGATCATGGAGGAGAATATTTGAGTTACGAGTTTGGTCTTCATTTGAAACAATGCGGAATAGTTTCGCAACTCATGCCACCTGGAACACCACAGCGTAATGGTGTGTCCGAACGTCATAACCGTACTTTATTAGATATGGTGCGATCTATGATGTCTCTCACCGGTTTATCACTATCGTTTTGGGGTTATGCGTTAGAGACAACTGCATTCACGTTAAATAGGGCACCATCTAAATTCGTTGAGACGACACCATATGAACCATGGTTTAGCAAGAAACCTAATCCCTCGTTTCTTAAAGTTTGGGGCTATGATGCTTATGTGAAAAAGTTTCAACCTGATAAGCTCAAACCCAAATCGGAGGAATGCGTCTTAATAGGATACCCAAAGGAAACTATTGGGTACACCTTCTATCACAAATCCAAAGGCAAGATATTCGTTGCTAAGAATGGATCCTTTCTAGAGAAGAAGTTTCTCTCGAAAGAAGTGAGTGGAAGAAAGTCGAACTTGATGAGGTAATTGTACCTTCTCCCGAATTGGAAAGTAGTTCATCACAGAAATCTGTTCTAGTGATTCCTACACCAATTAGTGAGAAAGTTAATGATGATGATCATGAAACTTCTGATCAAGTTACTACTGATCCTCGTAGGTCAACCATAATACGTACCGCACAACAGTGGTACAGTAATCCTATTCTGGAGGTCATGTTACTTGACCATGACAAACCTACGAAGGATGAGGAAGAGATGATGAGCCCAGATTCCGCGAAATGGCTTAAGGCCATGAAATCTGAGATGGGATCCATGTATGAGAACAAAGTATGGACTTTGATTGACTTGCCCGATGATCGGTGAGCCATTCAGAATAAATGGATCTTCAAGAGGAAGGCGGACACTGATAGTAGTGTTACTATCTACAAAGCTCGAATTGTCGCAAAAAGGTTTTCGACAAGTTCAAGGTGTTGACTACGATGAAATTTTCTCACTCGTATCGATGCTTAAAAGTCTATCTGAATCATGGTAGCAGTTGCCGCATTTTGTGAAATCTGGCAAATGGATATGAAAACAATATTCCTTAATGGATTTATTAAAAAAGGAGTTGTATATGATGCAACCAAAAGGTTTTGTCAATCCTAAAGGTGTTAACAAAGTGCGCAAGTTCCACCGATCCATCTATGGACTGGTGCAAGCATCTCGGAGTTGGAATATATGCTTTGATAAAGTGATCAAAGCATATGGTTTTATACAGACTTGTGGTAAAGCCTGTATTTACAAGAAAGTGAGTGGGAGCACTACAACTTTTCTGATAAGTATATGTGAGTGACATATTGTTGATCGGAAATGATGTAGAATTTTCTGGAAAGCATAAAGGAGTGTTTGAAAGGAGTTTTGAAAGAAAGACCTCAGTGAAGCTGCTTACACATTGAGCATCAAGATCTATAGAGATAGATCAAGATGCTTGATAAGATTTTTCAATGAGTACATACCTTGACAAGATTTTGAAGTAGTTCAAAAAGGAATATTCAAAGAAGGAGTTCTTGCCTATGTTGCAACATTCGGATAGCCGCGTACATACCAGGGGCTATCCTCCAGCCCCATCGTCAAAATCCTATGGCTAAGTGAGAGTGGTAAAGCCACATAGTCCGATTGCCTGGTTCGCTACACTGACACCTCCTTCACGGACCAAGACGTTGGGTCAAGTGTGAAAATGTGCTATTCCGAACACCCCCGTAGTATCTACGTGAGGGCTGAAGCTGACGACTAGAAAACTCTCAGGAATACAAAAACGGTCTCACAGGAGGGAAGAACTTTCAGACAAAGGCACGAATATATTACAAAGCATTGATATATAATACAAGCGTCCGGACAATTTGGGTACATTTATTCGAACATAATGTCCTTTGAGCATTGACCCTCTATCAAGCGGGAGCCCTCTAGAACGTCCTCTAAGTAGCGCTCCGGCGTGCGGTGGTTCTTGCCTCTGGGAGGGCCCTCGACAGCCACTTCGGCAGCCTTCATCTTCGCCCAATGCATTTTGACGTGGGCGAAGGCCATCCGTGCACCTTCTATGCACACCGACCGCTTGATTGTGTTGATTCAGGGCACTGCATTGACAAGTCATCGCGCCAGGCCGAAAAAGCTGCTCGGAATGGGTTCGGCTGGCCATAGCCGAACTATGACGTCCTTCATGGCTGCTCCGGACATCTTATGCAACTCGGCCCACTGCGCCATTTGGTCATTGAGTAGCGTCGGGCGCTCCCGCGTCGCAAATTGTGACCAGAACAACTTCTCCATCGCATGCCCCTCCTGAGACTGGAAGAATTGCGCGGCGTCGGCGTCACTCTTCGGAAGATTCGCAAAGACGTCTGGAGAACTCCACAGTCGATTAAGCAAGGCATATCTCTGATCGCCAAACTTAGTCTGTAAAAGAAAGGGCTTACCAGTCGCTATCTGTCTGGCCTACCGGACCTCCTCGCGAGCCTCCCTAGATTCGGACCGCGCCTCTTTGGCCTCCTCAAGGGCCTTGGTGAGCTCGTTTGCTCTGGCTTTATTCTCCTCCTCGACGGACTTGCACTTGCGGGCAGCGTCCTTGAGCTCTTGTTCTACTACAGATACCTGCTCCTCGACCTGGCGCCGGGTGGCCTGTTCGGCCTTCAAATTTACAGCCGCTTTATCAGCGGCCGCATTGCTCACTCTCGCATGCTCCTTGGCCCGGGCAAGTTCACCCCTGAGGGTATCGACCTCAGCAACGCCATCTGCAATTTCACACATAACAAAGTCTAAGTTTCAACTTTGCATTTTCATATAGGCACCAACGGGATGTTCACAGCATACCCTGTGCCTCGTTGAGCCAAATGTTAATAAGGACAATGTTATCATCGTCCTGCTTCAGTTGTCGTTTCAGTTCGGAAACCTCCCCGGCATGGGCGGTTGCCGCTAACGGTGAAGCCTGATTTTTCAGCCAAATAAGTATGTTAGTTCCTGCAGATATATATATATATATATAGATCCTCTGTTCGCCCTTCTTGTAGGCCGACCAGAGTCTCAGGGGCTACTATCTATATACAGGCATATTTTCCATATGGAAAGTGGCTAAAGACATTACATCGCATACCTCGAAGCCTGTTAGCAGGCTCGTAAAGGCTTCATTCTGCCCGCTTTTAGCGGACTGAATCTTCTCAGCCACCATACCCATCAAGGTACGGTGCTCCTCCAAGATGGGCGCACTCCGCAGTTCGTCCCTCAACATGTTCGGCGCCTCCGGATTCATGGAGGTCGCCGCAAGAATAGGTGCTCCCCCTCCCTTGAAGGGGGCTGCTCACTCAACTCCGGATCCGCCTCTAGAGCGGTATTCGGCTAGGGGCCGAACAATCCAGGGCCCCCAACCCCGGTCTTCACGGGGGTCACTCCCCCCATGTCCTCAACGGCCGAGGTATTACCCTCCGGTGCCATATTGATGGTCCCCTGCACCTCTCAATGATCCGGAGAAATCCTCTGGGATGACACCTCGACGTCATCCACCCTAGGGGGCGAGGAAACTTGCGGAGGCGTCTCGCTCTCCATCATCTCCGGTGGAAATCCCCCGACGAGGAGGATTGTTGAGGGAGATCGCGGGCCGAAATGAAACACATGATTTAATATTATTCTCGCAATTCATAAAGGAGTGGATGTATGTAAAGCGTCCTCAGGCACTTACGATTCAGCAAGGGGCTTGGTTTGGGGGCGGGGCTTGGGGATATCCTCGGTACCCGAATCCAAGTCATCCAAAAGGGGTAACTTTCCCTTCTTAGACGCCCTCGCCTCCGGGTCTTCGGAGGCCGCCGTATTTTTTCCTTCGAGAGGAGGGTTATCTTCTTCCTCCTCCTCATCGTCCTCGTTTTCGTCTCCCTCGTGAGAGGAGGGAGCCTCGGTCCCTCCGAACATAGCGTCCGAGGTACCTTCATGGTGGGGGCCACTTTTGGCCTCCTTGTTCTTCTTCTTCTTGTCCTTCTTTACTGGCACCTGGTATGGTGCCGGGACCAACATCCTCATTAGGAGAGGAACGGCTGAGCCTACGGGAAGGGGGGCCGGACACCTGATCCGCTCCGCTTTGTTTGTCCAGACTTGTTTAAAGGATGGAAGGGTTAGTGTATCCCCTTGGATTAACAAACCAAGCTATAGGCGGAGACTTAGCCCTTACCGGGGGGGATGGTTACAGTCAAGACCAACGTCTTCAGACGTCTCCGTCCACAACTTTTGAGATTTAAAGAGCAATTTCCAGATCTCTTTATGCGTCGTGCCGAAGAATTGTTGCAGAGTTCGTGATCCTTCCAAATTAAACTCCCACAGACGGAGAGGCCGTCGCTGCCAAGGAAGGGTCCGGCAGATGAGCATCACCTTAATCGCGTCGGTGAGGCGGGTGTTCTTCTCTATGATAATTTTGATGCGCTTTTGCAGCATCAGCACCTCAACGGTCGATCCCCAGTCTGGACCCTTGTTGGTCCATGACACGAGTCGTAGAGGGGGTCCGGATCTAAATGTGGGAGTAGCCGCCCACTTGGTACCGCGGGGTTCGGTGATATAGAACCACTCCCGCTGCCATGTCTTGACGGTATCCACAAAGGCCCCTTTAGGCCAGATAGCGTGAGGAAGCTTGCTCACCATGGCCCCGCCGCAATCCGCGTGCTCCCCATCGACCACCTTCGGCTTCACATTGAAAATCTTGAGCCATAGGCCGAAGTGTGGGGGATGCGGAGAAATGCCTCGCACATGATGATGAATGCCGAGATATGGAGGAAAGAGTTCGGGGCTAGATCGTGAAAATCTAGCCCATAGTAGAACATGAGGCCGCGAACAAAAGGGTGAAGGGGAAACCCTAACCCGCGGAGGAAGTGGGGGGATGAACACGACCCTCTCACCAGGCTCTGGAGTAGGGGTGACTTGCCCCTTTGGCGGAAGCCTGTCTACGATTTCCGCGGTTAAGTACCTTGCCTCTCGGAGTCCCTGGATATCCTTCTTCATCACGAAAGAGGCCACCCACTTGCCTTGAGAGCCGGATCCGGGCATGGTCGGAGAACGTGGTGGCAATGGAGAAATATGGATACTTGGGTGCTGGAGCTCAACGATGGGATGGCTGAGGAAGGAGAAGGCGTGAGGTAAAAGATGGGTTCTTATCCCTTTATAAATGCAACGAATATCAAACAAACTCGCACAAGCCTTAAAATTTTCCTATTCCCAAGGGGTCGAGCGGATGGCATGGTTGGATTACCCAAGCCCTCTTTGATGAAAATCCCGCAATAAGGGGACACGATCTCTGCTTTGACAAGACGTGCCACCGGGAGTTGCGTCTCGAAACGCGAAATGGAAGGCTGAAAAAACAGTTCAAAATAATAATAAAGTCGGGACTCAATGCCTCGCCAAAAAAGTTGTTAGAAGACATAACTTATTTTTGTTGAAGTATTTTGCCCTCGCGGTTCAGGGTTGTAACTTTTGTACAGAGCCAGATATAGTTCTTTTGATCAACTACTTTGGAGTATTCGGAGGAGGAACCCGCCTTGCAATGACGAAGACAATCTACGCGCCGGACACATCGTCATTGAAGCCTGGCTCAGGGGCTACTGAGGGAGTTCTGGATTAGGGGGTCCCTGGGCGTCCGGGCTATGTGACGTGGGCCGGACTGGTCGTCCGTGAAGATACAAGATAGAAGGCTTCTCCCCGTGTCTGGATGGGACTCTCCTTGGTGTGGAAGGCAAGCTTGGCATTCAGATATGAAGATTCTTTTCTCTGTAAACCGACTCTGTACAACCCTAGTCCCCTCCGGTGTCTATATAAATCGGAGGGTTTAGTCCTTAGAGGTAATCATAATCATACAGGCTAGACATCAGGGTTTAGCCATTACGATCTCGAGGTAGATCAACTCTTGTAACCCCTATACTCATCAGAGTCAATCAAGAAGGAAGTAGGGTATTACCTCCATTAAGAGGGCCCGAACCTGGGTAAACATCGTGTCACCTACCTCCTATTACCATCGATCCTTAGACGCACAGTTCGGGACCCCCTACTCGAGATCTTCCGGTTTTGACACCGACACCAGGAGATTTCTGTTTCTTTTTGTTTTTCAAAGATTTCCATCCAAAATTCAACTACCTATATCTTTTAGTATATATGTCCAAACTAGGTGATTCTTTTTCCCGTGACTCACAAAAACCTGCACTTTATCGCAGAATCAAAATCTCACATGTTTGCACTTTTCAAATTTGAATTCTTTCAAATTTGAATCAAACTTTTCAGAGGTCGTAACTCTCAAACCGTTTGTCGGTTTTAAGTGTTTCTTTTTGCGTTGTGATTGTAGTGCAATTTAGGTGATTTGTGCATGCTTTTATGCTTCTGTTATTTGCATTTTAAAATGGTTTTCCTGCTGTTGGTTTTATTTGGTTCTATTGGAAATTTCGGTCATTGATTGTTGATTGTGTGAAACATGTAGATTGTCCGGAGTGCGACGCGAGCTATTGTCAGGAGTGTGACCTTTTGAACCAGAAACAAGGCAAGTTACATGTTGATAATCCTTTACCTATTGTTTTCTATGCATGTAGTAATATCACACTATGAATATATGCATGTATAGGATTACTATATAATTTTGCTATGCTGTTGAGCTATCTTCCCGTCTTTTGCAAATCGTGGTAGTTGTAGTTTGCTGTGCTTTGTAGACGGGGGTGGTTGGTGTATTCATTAAGCTTATGCAAGGATTATATATATATATATAACAAATTGAGTAGTAATTAAGGATTTAACTCACCTCTGGGCGGAACTGGTATTGATGGGTGGTTTCAAGAACATCATGGTTTATACCCTCTGAATGTAAGTGGACGGTCGCCCAGGCTCAAAAAGATCAAACAGACTTAGTGACTAGTAGCTTCCATGTGCAACCACTAGCTAAATGGGATCTGGCTTAGTTGAGTAGGTTGTGGGATCCTCGCCCAGGTAAGCTAGCAGAAGTAGATATGAGTAGGCATACCGGCTGCCGGTGGGTGGAGGTGACTACTTCTAAAAGACTTCGTCTCGATCTTTGGGTTGAGCCTAGTGGGTAAGGTGTGCAAAACTCTGTAGAGTATTCAAACTAATCATGATTAGCCGTGTCCCCGGTTATGGGAAAATTTGAGCCACTATGCCATTACAGTTGTTGGATGATCTTGACAAATGTGACACTTAATAATATTTGTGGGAAAACTTAATAAAGGGTAGGCTGGAGTTGATTTTGCCAACTCAACCTTGTGTATATAATTGTAGTAATAAAAGAACTAATTTTTTTGACTATTAGGTAGTTATGAGGACAAAATCAGCTTTCTGCAAAAATAAACCCTCAAGCCTTCCTTTTGTTATACTATGCATATACATGTAGGTCTGCTTTACTATTACTCCTGTGTAACTTGCCAATACATTCAAAGTATTGACCTATATGGCTGCAAGGTCTCATGTTGCAGGATATTCAGACAAAGAGTAAGGTACCGTTAGGGTCGCGAGTCCGCACTCAGCATCGCCAGTGGGCTATGATGGGACTCATCGTTATTTTCTGCTACTTTTTGTCGGTGTTCTGGGAACGGGGGTCCCCAGACATGCCTGCCTGCGGCCCATGGCGTGGCTCTACGAGCGGGCCTGTACGGCACATCTTCATCAACAAGACATTCAAGACCCTCGCGAGGCGGACGACACAAGACCTCCTCAGGAGCGGCCTCACCAGGCTAGCTCGTGAGGGGCAAAGAGTTCAAGGCCAAGCAAACCTCGCAAGGTTCTCATGACGTAAGCCATGACGACCAAGGCCAGGCGGGCGCCAGGGCGCGCAGCGTCCTTGTTTCCTCTTTGGTGCTAAGGGGGCAAGCGCAGGCATGGAGTACCGAGGCATCAAGCAAAGGTTTCCATATCGGTGCAATGAGACCAAGACCAGCAGGACAGCAAGATGGAGGTCACCATGGAGCCCAAGACGGCGTCACCACTAGAGCCTTTGGCAGGCGAAGACCGCTTTTGTCAGGATAAGCTGTACTAGCTGTTCCCTTTCAAATTGGTCATTATTGGCTCCCTTCCCGCTCAATATTTGGGGAGAGGACCAGGGCCACTATAAATAGGACTAGCTGCCACCCTAGCTAGAGAGGCGAAAAACGGTAGCTAGAGAATAAAGAGACCACACATGCACAATTTTGCCAAGCACAAGAACACCACAACCTCAGGAGGCTGTTCTTCCCTTTGTACTGTTCATCCTCAGCCCAAGAGGCAATCCACCACCACCACACTGGAGTAGGGTATTACACCACAACGGTGGCCCGAACCAGTATAAACCTTGTGTCTTTTGCATTGCAAGTTCGTCGACTTAGTTCGTAAGATCTTAGCTGAGTTAGGACGTGGATTGGTAGGGGGGAGATCTTCACGCGCACCCCAGCGTTCGAACCTTAAGGGTGTTATTGGAACCCGTGATCCGACACTTTCTGCTGTTTGAGTGAATAAAGCTAGCCAAGTCCTATGCAAATTGTTTTATTTTATATACTCTGGATCATACGTTGTAATAAATGATGCACTTGCTATTCTAGTATTCATCTATACTGTGTGTGCTAGCGAGTTCGATCTAGAGACTAGCACGGTAGGCATAGAGACTCAAATCCTTGGAGGTTTGGTCATTACATGTGCATGAGAAGTGGATTATTGCTCCTCACATGGCCAACTATTGGGCTCCCGAGGGTTCCTCCAAATCTGCCCCTGCTCGTAGGTCTGCTGCTCAGTCTCATCCTTCCACTTCCAACTCTGCGTCAGTTGGGCATCTTGCCCGTTTTCTCAGGAAGGCCCACTCTACCATGATGAAGGTCTTCACCTTCTCTTGCACTCAAAACCATGATGTTGTCACTCGTTTGATCACCTCCAAGAATGCCTTGAAGTATCGTATGCGAGACTCTGGGGCTCCTGATGTTAGTGACGATGAGCGTATTCGGGCGGCTCCTCGTACTGATCTTGGTTTTCCTTTGGGGCCTGAGTGGGCTGATTTCTTCAATGATGCTGGTGGTAGTGGAGCTCATAATGATGATGATGATGGTGACCTGTGACTGTCTGTTGGGTTCTCTCTATCCCTTTTGGGCACTTGATGCCAAGGGGGAGAGCTAGTTATTGTTCCTATCCTATCTATGTTAAAGACTTGTCTTATGGTGAACCTTTATGCTTTGAGTGGGTGTATGACTACTTTATCTATGACTTTATGTATGGAGAGAGAGATTATGATATTGTGACATTGTGCTCTTATGATGGTTATGATTTAGATATTATGATATTGTGCTCTTATGATTTTTACGATTGTCATCGCAAGGGGGAGCTCTTCATATTTGTGCATCAAGGCTTTGAAATGCTTTTCGACAAATATGGCTTAAGTATAGAATAGTCTTAATTTTTTACTATGTGTATATTGTCATCAAGTACCAAACAGGGGGAGATTGAAAGTGCAATGATGCCATTAATCATATTTTGATGTTGATGACAATATAATCATAGGGGACTAACAAAGTTTGTCAAGTATATCTCAGGTTTAGTCCCCTCGGGATCATGTGTGTGGACTATGACTACGAAAAACGTATCTTCCTGAAGAATGAAGAAACAAGTCTACTGGCTTAGGCCCTATATGTTTGTTCTTGAGTATAGGGATCCCGCACTATTAAGAGGGGGACATGGGGTCTCGCGAAAGTCTTGCTCAAATGATTTTTAAAACAATCTTCTGTTCCCTGTCTCTGTCGGATGACCGACAGTCGGACGTCCGGTACTTCCTATAGAGAGCCATATCATCGGATATCCGGTGTCTATCGGACGTCTGACATCTCCTTTACAGAGCCAAAACCTTGGATTTCCGGTTTCCACGGGACGTGCGTTTCTCCGTTAAACATAACCAAATTGTCAGATGTCTTTTCTCCACTGGACGTCCGGTGCGTTCTCTGCCGAGCCAAAACATCGGACGCCCTGTCCCTGTGGGACATCCTGTGTCTGCCAAGGCCTCGGACATCCAGTGAGTCTCGGATATCCGACAACTGATGCCCCCAAGTGCCTCCAACAACCACTTATTGTGGGATACTATAAATACATCTCTCCTATCCCGTGAGAGGTTGACCATTCACTTAGAACATCCTCAAGAACACTTTTCACTTCTCTCTCTCACTCCTACACCAAATCTTAGATCCCCAAGGTATTTGAGAGCATTTGAGAGAAGTTGTCCACTCAAGTGATAGATCCACTCCTCCCCCCTCTTGGCACCAAAGGAATTCGTGATTTGAGCAAGTCTTGAGCTTTTCCCCCATTATTCTTGTTACTCTTGGAGGTTGGAGACTCTTAGGCGGTAGGAGTCTTTCGGAGAGGAATCAATCATTGTGATTACGCCCGGAAAGTTTATGAGGGTTTGGAGACCACCCCAAGGTCTACCACTAGTGGTTGAGAAATGCCTTCGTGGTGTTGTCTCAAAGGGAGAATAGGGTGAGCCTTCATGGCGTTGGTATGCTTCGTGGTAACATCCACCTCTCTAACGGTGACGTAGCTTCCCTCCAAGGAAGTGAACAACGGCATACATCCTCGTCTCTCGGAGTTGCGGTTATCCCTAACCCTAACTTCCTACTTGTGGTTACTTGTCTCTTAGTCTTTACTTATATCTTATTGTGCTTTCTTACTCACAAACTTGTGTTACTTGTGTTACTTTGCTTAGCTCTTAGCATCTTACTTGCATTTGTTAGGCTGACCTTCATATTCCACATTATTGCCTAAAATTGCTAAGTAACAATTAAAATTTGTAATTGTACCTATTCACCCCCCTCTAGGTCCGTCTTGATCCTTTCAAATATGCCCTAGAGGCAATAATATTGTATTATTATATTTCTATGTGTGTAATTAAGAGTTTATATTGTATGCTATAACTACTATGATCCTGGAATATGCGATTTAATGGAAAACTCATATGCATGTGTGGAATAAACGGTAAAATATGATTCCTAGTCTCGCCTCTAAGACTATCTTAAGTGTTGTTAGCGGTCACATTTTCCGGATCTTGAGATATCATTAAGTGTAACGATAGTCTCAAAACAACATTGAAAATATGACGTTAAAAGAATGATCATATTGAGTTGACGCAAACTTGTTTGTTATACTTTGAGATAATATCTTCAGAAGTCAATTGTTATAACATAGAGTGTTAACATGTGATTTAGTTCCTTAGACCGTGGGAGTATCGTAGTCACTTCTTACCATACGATGGACTTTGGGGTTGCTCAAATTTCATCTATAACACAATGATCATAATGACAACTTACAGGTACATTGAAAAGTTTGACAAGGGACTAGATAGCTCGAGAGTGGAATTTTCTCCTCTGGTGATGGAGAGATATTCTTAGGGCCCTCTCGGTATGTAAGCATCCATCACCGTCTGGCCAAAAATAGGTGACTATGTTTCGGGGATGCCGGAACATGTCAATGGGAAAGAGGAACAAAACTGGTAACGAGGAGACCGGGATAGTGAACATGTGTATGACTCGAGAGGATACCGATAATCTCACCTCGGGTTTTGTAAAGGATCACGAAGCAAAGGGAACAACAGATGATAACCAAAGGTTCACTCGAATGGCATTTGTGTACTCATGGGGATCAATATGGACGTCCATGGTTCCGCTATCTATCATTGAACGAAAGGGGTTTCGTTCATGTCTATGTTTTACTGAACCTACAGGGTCAAAAACTTAAGGTAATCATAGTCTGTTGAGTGTTAGTAGGACAATAATAATGATAATATATTTGTGAAATGGTTCACTAATATTCAGAATAGTTTTGAGAGAATTCCAAAGCGTTTTGGAGCCAATGAAAGGGTTTTGAAGTTTATTGGGCAATGCCGGGTACTTCCGATAAATAATATATAGGTGGGAAATGTTTCCGGTGATGTTAAATAAATAATAAAAGGCTCTAGTAATTGTCAGGAGGATTTTATATTTAATATCAATGGACCTTAAAAGGCCAAGCAGTGGAAGTGGAATTGGGCTACAACGGCCCAATAGGGGTGGCGCCCCCTCTCCCATGGAAAGGAGAACATAATTTTGTATCAAATTTATCTATCACTTTGAGCAAAAAATTGGTTCTACCATGTTTATGTTTCTTACAAAATCTATCATCCCTATAAGGAATGTCTTCACAAAGTCTTTCCACTCCACAAAAATTGACATGCTTATGAGAAACATTTTTGTCATGACTAGTGCAATCATCATTAGCATTTTGGTTATTCAAAGAATTCATACTAACCACATTGCAATCATGCTCATCATTCAAGGATTTTATGCCAAACATTTTATGGATTCTTCTTCTAAAAATTGAGCACAATTTTACTTTCCATCATTTTCAAGAAAGACATGATAAAGATGAATAATATGAGGCAACCTCAATTCCATTTTTGTAGTTTTCTTTATAAACCAAACTAGTGATAAAACAAGAAACTAAAAGATTTAATAGCAAGATCTAAAGATATACCTTCAAGCACTCACCTCCCCGGCAATGGCGCCAGAAAAGAGCTTGATGTCTAATAAGCAACTTTATTCTTGTAGACTCGTGTTGGGCCTCCAAGCGCAGAGTTTTGTAGGACAGTAGCAATTTTCCCTCAAGTGGATGACCTAAGGTTTATTAATCCATGAGAGGCGTAGGATGAAGATGGTCTCTCTCAAACAACCATGCAACCAAATAACAAAGAGTCTCTTGTGTCCCCAACACACCAAATACAATGGTAAATTGTATAGGTGCACTAGTTCGGCAAAGAGATGGTGATACAAGTGTAGTAATTATAGTAGATATTGATTTTTGTAATAGGAAAAATAAAAAATAGCAAGGTAGCAAGTAACAAAAGTGAGCACAAACGGTATTGCAATGCTTGAGAACAAGGCCTAGGGTTCATACTTTCACTAGTAAAATCTCTCAACAATGCTAACATAATTAGATCATATGGCAATCCCTTAACGTGCGATAAACAATCACTCCAAAGTTCTTTTCTAGCGGAGAACATAAGACGAAATTGTTTGTAGGGTGTGATACGTCTCCAAGGTATCTATAATTTTTGATTGTTCCATGCTATTATATTATCTATTTTGGATGTTTTATATGCTATTTCATATTATTTTTGGGACTAACCTATTAACCTAGAGCCAAGTGTCAGTTCCTATTTTCCCTGTTTTTGAGTCTCGCAGAAAAGGAATACTAAGCGGAGTCCAAACAGAATAAAACCTTCGCGATGATTTTTCTTGGACCAGAAGACAGCCAGGAGACTTGGAGATGAATTCGGAGGAGCCACGAGGCGGCCACAAGGACGAAGGGCGCGCCCCCACCCTTGTGGGCCCCTCGTGCATCTCCTGACCTAATTCTTTCGCCTATATATACTCTTATATCCCCAAACCACCAGAACAAGCCACGAAAACACTTCTCCACCGCCGCAACCTTTTGTACCCGTGAGATCCCATCTAGGGACCTTTTCCAGCGTCCTGCCAGAGGGGGATTCGATCATGGAGGGCCTCTACATCAACTCTATTGCCCTTCCGATGAAGCATGAGTAGTTTACCACAGACCTACGGGTCCATAGCTAGTAGCTAGATGGCTTCTTCTCTCTCTTTGATTCTCAATACCATGTTCTCCTCGATGTTTGATGCCGCTTGAAGCTACGTTGGTATTTCCCCAAAGAGGAAGGGATGATGCAGCACAGTGGTGGTATGTATTTCCCTCAGATGTGAAACCAAGGTTATCGAACCAGTAGGAGAACCAAGCAACACAACGTAAATAGCACCTGCACACAAATAACAACTACTCGCAACCCGGCATGTAAAAGGGGTTGTCAATCCCTTAAGGGTAGCGGCGCCCCAAGATGGGCAAACAGACATGAGAGAGTTGTAAATATTGATAGATCGAACACGAAATAAAATAAATTTCAGCAAGGTATTTTTGTATTTTTGGTTTAGTAGATCTGAAAATAAAAGCAAAGGGAAATAGATCGCAATGGCAAATAATATGAGAAAGAGACCCGGGGGCCGTAGGTTTCACTAGTGGCTTCTCTCGAGAAAAATAGCAAACGGTGGGTAAACAAATTACTATTGGGCAATTGATAGAACTTCAAATACTCATGATGATATCCAGGCAATGATCATTACATAGGCATCATGTCCAAGATTAGTAGACCGACTCCTGCCTGCATCTACTACTATTACTCCACACATCGACTGCTATCCAGCATGCATTAGTGTATTAAGTTCATGGAGAAATTGAGTAATGCAATAAGAACGATGACATGATGTAGACAAGATCTATCTATGTAGAGATAGACCCCATCGTTTTATCCTTAGTAGCAACGATACATACGTGTCGGTTCCCCTTCTGTCACTGGGATCAAGCACCATAAGATCAAACCCACTACAAAGCACCTCTTCCCATTGCAAGATAAATAGATCAAGTTGGCGAAACAAAACCCAAATATTGGAGAATAAATACGAGGCTATAAGCAATCATGCATAAAAGAGATCAAATAAACTCAAATAGTTTCATGGATAAAAAGAGACAGATCTGATCATAAACTCAAAGTTCATCTGATCCCAACAAACACACCGCAAAAAGAGTTACATCATATGGATCTCCAAGAGATCATTGTATTGAGAATCAAACGAGAGAGAGGAAGCCATCTAGCTACTAACTATGGACCCAAAGGTCTACAAATAACTACTCACGCATCATGGGAGACGCACCAATGGAGGTGGTGAACCCCATCCGTGATGGTGTCTAGATTGGATCTGGTGGTTCTGGACTCTGCGGCGGATGGAATTGATTTTTGTCAACTCCCCTAGGGTTTCTACAATATTGGGGTATTTATAGAGCAAAGAGGCGGTCTGGGGCACCCGAGGTGGGCACAACCCAGCAGGGCGCGCCTGGGCCTCCTGGCTTGCCCTGGTGGGTTGTGCTCTCCTCGGAGCACCCCCCAGGCGCAACCTTGGCCCATTAGGTGTCCTATGGTCCATAAAAAATCCCCATAAAGTTTCGTGGCATTTGGATTCCATTTGGTATTGATTTTCTGCGATGTAAAAAACATGCAAAAAACAGCAACTGGCACTTGGCACTATGTCAATAGGTTAGTACCCAAAAATGATATAAAATGACTATAAAAATATTATAAAACATCCAAGATTGATAATATAACAGCATGGAAATATCAAAAATTATAGATATGTTGGAGATGTATCAATGTTCTTGGAGATCTATTCGAAGCAATACTCTTTTGCGGTGTGTCAAAACCGGCGGATCTCGGGTAGGGGGTCCCGAACTGTGCGTCTAGGCCGAATGGTAACAGGAGGCAGGGGACACGATGTTTTACCCAGGTTCGGGCCCTCTTGATGGAGGTAAAACCCTACGTCCTACTTGATTAATATTGATGATATGGGTAGTACAAGAGTAGATCTACCACGAGATCAGAGAGGCTAAACCCTAGAAGCTAGCCTATGGTATGATTGTATGTTGTAGTTGTCGTTGTCCTACGGACTAAAACCCTCCGGTTTATATAGACACCGGAGAGGGCTAGGGTTACACAAGGTCGGTTACAAAGGAGGAGATATCCATATCTATATTGCCTAGCTTGCCTTCCACGCCAAGTAGAGTCCCATCCGGACACGAGACGAAGTCTTCAAACTTGTATCTTCATAGTCTAACAGTCCGGCCAATGGACATAGTCTGGCTGTCCGGAGACCCCCTAATCCAGGACTCCCTCAGTAGCCGCTGAACCAGGCTTTCAATGACGATGAGTCTGGCGCGCAGTGTTGTCTTCGGCATTGCAAGGCAGGTTCCTCCTCCGAATACACCACGGAAGAATTTTGAATATAAGGATAGTGTCCGACCCTGCAAAATAAGTTCCACATACCATTGTAGAGAGAATAATATTTCCACAAATCTTCAATCTGCTGACACGTTTTGGCAACATGACATTACATCACGGCCCGGTGATTATTCGAACCGTTTCCTTTAACTAGCCCCGCACATAACGCGAGGCAGTTTTTTGACACGTCTTGTCAAAGCAGAGATCGTGTCCCCTTATTACGAGATTCTCATCAATACGGGTGTGGGTAACCCAACCGTGTCTAGGAATCCTAGATTATAGGCAAGTCCAAACGGCTACGGAGAGGACACTTGATATTCACCCTCTTTATAAAGGGACAAGGCTTTTACTTTCTCCCTCCCGTGCTCAATCGAATCCTTCCCCCACCTCGAGTTCTAACACCCAAAGCCCAGGTCAGGTGCTCCGAACCTTCAATCATGTCTGGATCTAGCCTTCAAGGCCGATGGATGCCCTCCTCCGTTACCGAAGAAGACATCAAGAAGTTGAGGGAGGCCAGATACCTGACCGCCGAGGTTTCGCATCGGCTGCCTGCCCGAGGGCAGGTTGTCCCTACTCCTGAACCCAATGAAGACATTGTGTTCATCTCCCACTTCCTCCGAGGCCTAGGCCTTGCTATGGATCCCTTCGTCCGAGGCTTGATGTTCTATTACGGGCTAGATTTTCACGATCTAGCCCCAGACTCCTTTCTCCACATCTCGACATTTATTGTCGTGTGTGAGGCCTTCCTCCGCATTACCCCTCACTTCGGCCTGTGGCTCAAGACCTTTGAAGTGAAGCCGAAGATGATCGAGGGGCAACATGCAGCATGCGGAGGCGTGTCAATAAGCAAGATGGCCGAAGCTCCGTGGCCGAAAGGTTCCTTTCCCGAGGTGTCCAAATTATGGCAACGGGAGTGGTTTTGCATCACGACTCCCAGAAGTGCCAAGTGGGTGGCTGCCCCTTCTTTCCGCTCGGGACCTCCACCACAACTGATGTCATGGATTAGCAGAGGGCTAAGCTGGGGTCCCGCCAAGGACGTGCCTATACTGCAAAGCCGCATCCAAAATCTCTTCGAAGGAGATTTCAGTTTGATTATGGTAATGCAAGTCATGCTGGTTCGACGAATCCAGCCACGCAAACGTCGGCCCCTCCGCATGTGGGAGTTCAACCCAGAAGGGGCGCGTACAATTCAGAATTTCCTCGACCTGACGCATGAGGAGATGTACAAATCATTCTTCGGACCCCAAATAGAGTGTCCGGATACTACCGAGGACATGGGCCTGAGCAGCAACCGCACCGCCGACCAAGTAAGTAATCCTTCGGCCGAACACATCTTCTTTTATTTACCATGACGTCATTCTGAGAAGTCGCCCTTTGACCAGGACTGGCTAACAAAGGCGAAGATGATTCGGTGTTCGGCGGAGAATCCGGTATTGGAAAAGATGCTCGAGCTAGCACCCTGCCCGGAGCCCTCAAAGGAAGATAAAGGGGGGAATTATGAGATCGAGAGTGGGCCCCCATCGCTGCCAATCCCAACCGAGGGAATGAGCACCTCCGTGAAGGAGGATAACCAAGGAGAAGAATATGACCTTCTCTCTCTTCGGGGAAGGAAGAGGACTGCCCCTAAAGATCCGGAAACCGAGGCTTCCAAACGGGAGAAGAAATCCCCACTAGAGGGTCCTGCCTTGGAGGGTGTTTTTGCCGCACAACGTCCGCGCGAGGATCAGCCCTCCAACGAGCTATAAGTAATTAGAAAGTACTTTAATAGTGAAGATATATTACCTTACCTTTGAGGAAAATAACCAAAGTGTTTATCTTGCAGTTTGGATCTAAGCCCTTCTCGGCAGAGCTCATCTTCGGGGGATCTTCTTCCGGAGATGATGGAGAGAAAAACGCCTCCCCCGGACTCCTCTGCTCAAGAAGCGAGCGACCTTGAAGTGTCGTCATGGAGGGCCTCTCCAGATCCGGTGAGGCCAGAAGATGATCCTGCAGCCACCCAAAGTCCTGGGCGTCCGGCTTTTGAAGAGAGCAAACAAAAGAGTCCGGCACCGTCTGGTATGCGATCGGACATACTGATGGAGCTGTTGGAGCGAGCCACCATCTCAGAGGAACACCGTACGTTAATGAGTATGGTGATGGAAAGAATTTCATCCGCCAAAAGCGGATTGCATGAAGCTTTTATGAGTCTACTGACGGGCTTTGAGGTACGTGAAATGATATACTTTTTGATAGTACCGCACATGTTAGGTGTGCCCTGTGTAGATAGTAGCCCCTGAGACTCTAGTTGTCATCGAGAACGGCGGCGAACAGAGGATCGTAGTCCCAGGCAATAACCATACCACTTTAATGTGCAGGTAATGGGAGCTCCGGTGGCTAGCCGGACTCATGAATTTGCCGAACTAAAGCGGCAACTAGATGCGGCAGACGCCGACATCGAGCTTGTTAACAGGCGACTTGATGAGTCACAGGGTAAGTAATGTTTTCCTGGTGAATGTTACATAATAAGAGTAGCATGATGCTAGTATCTTTAATATTTTGCGATTGCAGACGGAGCTGCCACTGTGGAGACCCTTCGGGCGGAACTTGCCCGAGCCAAGGAACAAGCGAGAGTTAGTAATGCGGCTGCTTTGGAGGCGGCTGAAAAGTTAAAAGCCGAGAAGGCCGCGCATTGCGAAAGCAAAGAGAAGATGGCCAAGATGGCCGCAGAATTAAAAGACACCGCCGACCATTGCCAGTTCCTTGAAAAGGAGAACTGAATGAAGGCAGCGGATGTTGAAAAGGCCACGATGGTGACCAAAGACACTCGCTCTGCTATGAGGGCGAAGAAGGAGGAGCTGCGCGAAGCCGGGGATATTGCGGCTGGGAAGCCCTTTCTGCTGCAGAGGAAGTTCGGAGATCCGCGGTATGCCCCTCTAGATTGGCTGTGGAGTTCGGCGGACACATATATGGACTTGGCGGCGAGCGCTGTCGATGCGGTCGAATACTTCCGAGATCGGACAGATCGTGAAGTGGACAAGCTGTTCTGGTCGCAATTTAACATTCTAGAGCGTCTACTTCCCTTGACTGATCAACTAGCCGAATGGGCTGAACTTAATAGGTTGTCCGGACTTGCCATGTGGTCCGTCGTAGATCATTTGTGGCCGGAGAAGCCGAAGCCGAACAGCTATTTCAGCTTAGTGCAGCAGCTCCTTGGTGCGGTGCCGCGCATCAACGCGATGAAGAGGTCGGCATGCATAGAAGGCTCGCGGATGGCCCTTGCCCGTGTTAAAGCATACTGGGCAGAGATGGATGCTACCACTGTTGCGGCGCAGGGTTCGGCCCTAGGCCGAGTGGCTGCCGAGCACTATTTCGAAGAGGTTCTCGAGGGTGCTCGTTTGATAGAGTCCCAGTGCTCGAAGAATATTATGTTTGAGTGAAATGTATTCCCATTGTAAACACATTGTTTTTATGAAATTTAATAAGGCTGTGTTTTATACTTTTGCCTGAAAGTAATATGATGCCTCCTGTGCGGACGTTTATGTATACATGTGTATAACCTGAAAGATTGCAGTCGTCGGCTTCAACCCCCACGCATATAATGTGGAGGTGCTCGCAAAAAACGCGTGTTCACACTTAACCCAACGTCTTGGTCCTACTAAGGAGGTGATAGCGCAGCGAACGAGGCAACCGGACTATAATGCTTTAACACTTTCACTTAGCCATAGGAGTTTGATAGTGGGGCTACTAGATAGCCCCTGGTGGCTCCGCACTCTCCGAATCTCGGGGTGCGTACATGCCTGGCCGGGAAATGGCCCTTCGTTAAGGTGGAGGAATTCTATCATTCCGATAGGTCATCGAGTGGTTGACCAGTCTCACGCTATATCATGACAGTCAGTTTTTGGCTTTCTCTATTGAGGTGCTCGTCCGGATGAACCAGGGCACAATCACAGTAGTTCTCCTGGTGCTGCCTTAGCCGATAAAGCGGAACGTAAGGCACGAAAACACAGGAGCCGGGCAAACCAACATTTGACCAAAGACAATGATTCGGAGCTGATGCATATAAGGCCAAACTCGCGACGCCGAACACTCCCTAAGGTATTCGGTCTTTATGGTATAAACTGGGCCTAAATAGTGCCCTTTGTAAGAAGCCCCTTGTGTCCAGGTACGTGCATTATTCTGACGTGGCCACATGCCAAGATGTCAGCATCCTTCTCAGTTGTACTGAGAATTCAAGGGATGTGTATCAACAAGAGACAGTAAAAAGGTTTACGCAGGGTCTTAATCTAAAAAGAATCCTTGGAGCGGGTCCCTGCTGCACGTCTACGCCTGTGTCTCTGTTGTGCCGTATCCTGGACGGGTGTAGCACGATGATCATCTGTAAAAGAGAAGAACTTAAGTGAAAACGTTGTCGTGCAAAAAGGTAGTTTTTAAACAAACCATGTATAACTAAAAATGAGTAGAAATTGCCACTTGTCTACGCGCGTTGAGCCCCCTTGTGTTTGTAATAGGGGTGTGACCATCAATCCGGTACAAATTACATATAGCAGCGCCGGACTCGTCTAACCGCGTCCGTGGTCTTGACGACCTATCAAATGCTTTAGTTGGTGAGGCCGTTTTTAGTGTGCGGCTGCCAAGGCAGTCGCATTCTCTTCGGCGCACAAAGAACGCTTAATATTTCCGTTCATTGTAATGATGCCACATGGACCGGGCATCTTGAGCGTGAGGGAAGCGTAATGCGGTATTGCATTAAAGCGAGCAAAAGCTTCACGTAAGTAGTGCTTGATAACCGCTTTGGAACGGAGCAATGTGGAAGGTTAAATTTTCGCTACGGAAGTTATCGGGGGAGCCGAACGTGACTTCTAGTAGCAGGGAGCCCGTGTAATGAGCCCATGGGCCTGGCGTTACTCCTTTAACGGTAGTATTGCTGAGGCGAATTTTCGTTGGGTCTATCCCCATTTTGCGGATTGTATCCTGGTATATCAGGTTTAAACTGCTGCCACCGTCCATGAGGACTCGTGTAAAGTGGTATCCGTCAATTATTGGGTCTAATACCAGGGCAGCCCATCCTGCCCGCTGGATACTTGCTGAGTAATCACGATGGTCGAAAGTGATCGGTTGAAACGACCAGTGGTAGGGCTCCGCGGTGATAGGCCCTTGGGCATATTTATCTGGGAGTGCCGCTTTGTTTCTCCCCTTGATCACGTGTAACACGTTTACTGTTTTGACTTCTGGTGGACACTTCTTTTGTTCCCCAGTATCTTGCATGGGAGGTTCATCCTCATCTTCGCTTGGTGTATCCTCCCCCTTGTGTATGGCGTTGAGTTTGCCGGACTGCTTGAAGACCCAACATTCTCTGTGGGTATGATTAGCGGGTTTACCAGGGGTGCTATGGATCTGACATACTTGGTCCAAAATTTTGTTTAGGCTGGACAGTTCATCTCTAGCGCCTTTAAGGGGCGGCTTTTGCTGAGTTGGCCGAGAGCTTTTGAATCCGGCGTTTACTGCCGTGCTCTTCGTGATGTCTTCTTTATTCCGGCGTTTGTTATTATTGTTGCGCCGTGATTTCCCGTTTCCATCTCTAGCTTCGGATGTACTAGGGTCGCTGGTGCTGCATCTGGCTAGCTAGCTATCCTCACCCGCGCAAAAGCGGGTCATGAGGCTTGTTAATGCTGCCATTGTTCTCGGCTTTTCTTGGCCGAGGTGTCTGGCAAGCCATTCGTCACGGACAATGTGCTTAAAAGCTGCCAAGACTTCGGCGTCCGGACAGTCGACTATTTGGTTCTTTTTAGTAAGAAACCTATTCCAGAGCTTTCGGGCTGACTCTCCGGGCTGTTGAGTTATATGACTCAAATCGTCCGCGTCCGGAGGTCGGACATAAGTCCCTTGGAAATTTGCCCGGAAAGAGTCCTCGAGCTCTTCCCAGCTTCCGATGGAGTTTTCGGGGAGGCTTTTAAGCCAGTGCCAAGCTGGCCCTTTGAGTTTGAGGGGTAAATATTTAATGGCATGGAGATCATCTCCTCGAGCCATATGAATGTGGAGGATATAGTCCTCAATCCAGACCCCAGGGTCTGTTGTTCCGTCGTATGCCTCGATGTTTACGGGTTTGAATCCCTCTGGAAATTCATGGTCTAGCACCTCATCGGTGAAACATAGGGGGTGTGCGGCGCCCCTGTATCTGGGCGTGCCGTGGTGTTCAGATGTTTGGTGTGTTGCATCGTATGCTGGAGCGCGCATGTGTGGTCCATAGATGGATCTAGTTGCTTCGTCCTTTTGATGCGAGCCCTCGCGTGGATCGCGTATTGGCTTATGTGCGGCATTGCTTGCCGCTCCATGTTGGCTGTGAGGTCATCTATCCGGCCTGGTGGCCGTTTTAATTTTTGGTTGCGGGGGATCTAGGGCCTCCTCATCGAATTCGGGTAGTAAATTCCGCTTCGGGTAACTCTTGGTGGGGCGATTGCCGCCGTATTTTGCTACTGCGTTGAGTACTTTGCTCCATCTGATTTGGAGTGTGTCTTGCGCAGCCTTGAGCCTTTGCTTCTGCCTTTTTAGACTCCTCGCGGTGGCAACAAGCCTTTGATGGGCATTTTGTTGCTCCGGGTGTCTGTCCGGTGTTATGTCCTCCGGACTATTATCTTTGATAGAGTTGGTTTGTTCGGTTTGATTCTCCGCGTTGCCGTGGTCCGGCAGTGGTTCACCCTGCTCTAACGTTGGGTCTATATGATCGTTATTTCTGTTGAGGCGGGATTTGGGGCGGCGCTTACGCCGCCGCTTTGACTGCTTCTCGAGGGGACAACCCTTCGTTGCATCCTTCCGTTCCTCGTCGTTGTTTTCCTTTGGTGTGTCCACCATGTATACGTCATGTGATGAGGTGGACGTCCAGTGCCCTGTTGGCAGTGGTTCCTCTTCGTCTCCCACATCATCGTCCATACCATCGATGTCTTCGGAGTCGAAGCCGAGCATGTCGGTTAATTCAACGACAGTGGCTACTAAGTGGGTGGTGGGTGGGTCGTGAATTTCTTCGTCGTCCGCATCCCAGTCCTGCCAGACATAGTTCGGCCAGGATCCTCCTGATAAGGAGAGAGACCTTAACGAGTTCAGTATGTCGCCAAAGGGCGAGTGCTGAAAAATATCCGTGAGGTAAACTCCATGATCGGCGCCCAATCAGATTCAATAGGAATGGGCACAGGCGGTTTGGAGTCTGTGGCCGGAGAAGGATCCAGTAGTTTATCAACACGGCTCTCGGGCAAGGTAAGGTCGATGTTCGGCTCGATTGCCGCTGAGGGTAAGGCCTCCATGGCGGGGTCCATCCACCCGTCCACGAAAGGTGCAACTGGCTCCGAATTGAGAGTCGGAGCGGCTGCCGGTGCGACCTCCTGAACGCTGTCCGATGGTAGAGCTAAAACGTACTCATCGTGACCGCGTGACGCACAAGGCATATGCTCGAATCCGTCGAAGATCAAGTCTCCTCGGACATCGGCCGTGTAGTTTAAGCTTCCAAACCTGACCTGGTGGCTAGGGGCGTAACTTTTGATCTGCTCTAGATGGCCAGGCGAATTGGCCCGCAGTGCAAAGCCGCCAAACCCGAAGGTCTGTCAGGGGAGAAAAGTCTCACCCTGGACTACATCGCTATCGATGATAGTAGGAGCCATCAAGCCTAACGGTGACGACACAGAGGAACTCTCAATGAAAGCACCAATGTCAGTGTCAAAATCGGCGGATCTCGGGTAGGGGGTCCCGAACTGTGCGTCTAGGCCGAATGGTAACAGGAGGCAGGGGACACGATGTTTTACCCAGGTTCGGGCCCTCTTGATGGAGGTAAAACCCTACGTCCTGCTTGATTAATATTGATGATATGGGTAGTACAAGAGTAGATCTACCACGAGATCAGAGAGGCTAAACCCTAGAAGCTAGCCTATGGTATGATTGTATGTTGTAGTTGTCGTTGTCCTACGGACTAAAACCCTCCGGTTTATATAGACACCGGAGAGGGCTAGGGTTACACAAGGTCGGTTACAAAGGAGGAGATATCCATATCTATATTGCCTAGCTTGCCTTCCACGCCAAGTAGAGTCCCATCCGGACACGAGACGAAGTCTTCAAACTTGTATCTGCATAGTCTAACAGTCCAGCCAATGGATATAGTCCGGCTGTCCGGAGACCCCCTAATCCAGGACTCCCTCACTTATCTATGAATATTATTTGAATCTCGTCTGAATTCTTATATGCATGATTTGATATCTTTGTAATTATCTTCGAACTATCGGTTTGGTTTGGCCATCTAGATTGGTTTTCCTTGAAATGGGAGAGGTGCTTAGCTTTGGGTTCAATCTTGCAGTGTCCTTTCCCAGTGATAGTAGGAGAAGCAAGGAACGTATTGTATCGTTGCCATCAAGGATAAAAAGATGGGATTTTCATCATATTGCTTGAGTTAATTCCTCTACATTATGTCATCTTGCTTAATGCATTACTCCATTCTTTATGAACTTAATACTCTAGATGCATGCTGGATAGCGGTCGATGTGTGGAGTAATAGTAGTAGATGCAGAAACGTTTCGGTCTACTTGACACGGACGTGATGCCTATATTCATGATCATTGCCTTAGATATCGTCATAACTTTGCGCTTTTCTATCAATTGCTCGATAGTAATTTGTTCACCCACCATATTATTTGCTGTCTCGAGAGAAGCCTCTAGTAAAACCTATGCCCCCGGGTCTATTTTCCATCATACAAGTTCTATATTCCATCATATAAGTTTTCGATCTACAATATTAGTTTCTGATTTACTATTTTGTAATCTTTTACTTTCGGATCTATAAACCAAAAACACCAAAAATATTTACTTTACCATTTATCTATCTCTATCAAATATCACTTTTGCATGTAACCGTGAAGGGATTGACAACCCCTTTATCGCGTTGGGTGCAAGTTGTTGTTTGTTTGTGCAGGTATTCGGTGACTTGTGCATTATCTCCTACTGGATTGATACCTTGGTTCTCAAACTGAGGGAAATACTTATCTCTACTTTGCTGCATCACCCCTTCCTGTTCAAGGTAAAAACCAACGCAAGCTCAAGAAGTACCAGGAAGATTTTCTGGCACTGTTGCCGGGGAGATCTACGCCAACTCAAGACATACCAGGTACCCATCATAAACTCTCATCTCTTGCATTACATTATTCTCCATTCGCCTCTCGTTTTCCTCTCCCCCAGTTCTAATAAGATTTTCAAAAATATTTGCCTTTTCTTCGCCCCTCTTCCGTTCGTCTTCTTCATTCTCTTTTTGTGTGCTCGCGTGTTGGATTACTTGCTTTGTCACGATGGCTTAAGATAATACCAAATTGTGTGACTTTTCCAACACCAATAATAATGACTTTATTAGTACTCCGATTGCTCCCGCTACTAATGCGGAATCTTGTGAAATTAATGCCACTTTGCTGAATCTTGTTATGAAAGATCAATTTTCCGGCCTTCCTAGTGAAGATGTCGCATCCCATCTAAACAATTTTGTTGATTTGTGTGATATGCAAAAGAAAAAAGATGTGGATAATGATCATTGTTAAATTGAAGCTATTTCCATTCTCACTTCGAGATCGTGCTAAAACTTAGTTTTCATCTTTGCCTAAAAATAGTATTGATTCATGGAATAAGTGTAAATATGCTTTTATTTCCAAGTATTTCCTCCCGCTAAGATCATCTCCCTTAGGAACGATATTATGAATTTTAATAAACTTGATCATGAACATGTTGCACAATCTTGGGAGAGGATGAAGTTGATGATACGAAATTGCCCTACTCATGGTTTGAGTTTGTGGATGATTATACAAAAAAATTATGCCAGATTGAATTTTACTTCTAGAAATCTTTTAGATTCGGCCGCGGGAGGCACTTTTATGGAAATTACTTTAGGAGAAGATACTAAGCTCCGAGATAATATTATGGTTAATTATTCTCAATGGCATACCGAAAGATCTTCCACTAGTAAAAAAGTGCATGCGATTGAAGAGATTAATATTTTGAGTGGAAAGATGGATGAGCTTATGAAATTATTTGCTAGAAAGAGTGCTTCTATTGATCCTAATGATATGACTTTGTCTACTTTGATTGAAAATAATAATGAATCTATGGATGTGAATTTTGTTGGTAGGAACAATTTTGGTAATAGCGTGTATAGAGGTAATTTTAATCCTAGGCCTTTTCCTAGTAATTCATCCAATAATTATGGTACTTCCTACAACAATTCTTATGGAAAATATAATAAGATGCCCTATGATTTTGAGAATAGTGTTAAAGAATTTATGAGTTTGCAAAAGAATTTCAATGCTTTGATTGAAGAAAATTTTCTTAAGATTGAAGATTTGGCTAGGAACGTGGATAGAATTTCTCTTGATGTTGATTCTTGGAAACTTAGATCTATTCCACCCAAGCGTGATATCAATGAGTCTCTCAAAGCTATGAGAATTTCCATTGATGAGTGCAAAGAAAGAACCGCTAAGATGCTTGCTAAAAAAGATTGGTTTGTAAAAACATGTTCTTCTAGTTTCCGTGAAAATAATGATGAAGATCTTAAAGTGATTGATGTGACTCCTATTGAATATTTGTTTTGCAATATAAATCTTGATAAATATGGGACGAGAGATGATTCCACTTTAGTTAAAAGGCGTCCCAGTGATTCAGAGTTTTTAGATCTTGATGCAAAAATTGATAAAAGTGGGATTGGAGAGGTCAAAACTTTAGGTAGCAATGAACCCACTCTTTTGGATTTGAAGGAATTTAATTATGATAATTGTTCTTTAATATATTGTATTTCCTTGTTGCATTCCATGTTGAATTTCCCCATGCTTATAATCAAAGTAAAGCTTTTACTAAACATATCGTTGATGCTATGATGCGATCTTTTGAAGAAAAGCTTGAATTGGAAGTTTCTATCCCTAGAAGACTTTATGATGAGTGGGAAACTACTATTCAGATTAAGATTAAATATTATGAGCGCCATGGTTTGTGTGATTTGGGTGCTAGCGTTTCCACAATTCCAAAAACATTATGTGATGTGTTAGGTTTCCGTGAAATTGATGATTGTTCTTTAAATTTACATCTTGCGGATTCCACTATTAAGAAACCTATGGGAAGGATTAATGATGTTCTTATTGTTGCAAATAGGAATTATGCGCCTGTATATTTCATTGTTCTTGATATATGAAAGTGCGTTATATCGACTAGAGGGGGGGTGAATAGGCGATTTTTACGAAAGTCTTCAAAACGTGGAAGTTATGAAGACAAACGATAGAAATAAACCTATTACCATGCAGCGGAAGGTAGACTACACTAGGCAAGCCATAGTCAAGTATTCAATGAAGTGAAAGCACAATGACTTAATAGCAGCAATGTAGTAAGGATCAGGTAGGAAGATATTATGAAGCCATACAGAACATGCAGTCACTCAGTGAAGACAAAAGATAGTGCAAACATACAATGACTTCACAAGGAGCAATAGTAAGTAAAGGGAAGGGAAGAGGAAACCAGTGACTCGTTGAAGACAATGATTTGTTGGACCAGTTCCAGTTGCTGTGACAACTATACGTCTGGTTGGGGCGGCTAGGTATTTAAACCTTAGGACACACAGTCCCGGACACCCAGTCCTGAACACGCAGCTCAGGACACCCAGTTCTCACCGTAATCCCCTTGAGCTAAGGTCACACAGACCTCGCCCAATCACTCTGGTAAGTCTTCAAGGTAGACTCCCAAACCTTCACAGACTTCGTTCACCGGCAATCCACAATGTCTCTTGGATGCTCAGAACGCGACGCCTAACCGGCTGGAGGATGCACAGTCCTCAAGTGTAATAAGTCTTCAGATCACATAGACAAGAAGACTTAAGTGATGCCCAATTCTCTCTGGCTCTAGGTGGTTAGGGCTTTATCCTCGCAAGGAATTTTATTTTAAAGGCTTTGAGGTGGGTTGCTCTCAAACGACAAAAGTCGTACTCTCAATCTAAGCAGCCAACTGTTTATGGTTGTGGGGGGTGGGCTATTTATAGCCACTTGGCAACCAGACCTGATTTGTCCGAAATGACCCTGGGTCACTAAGGAACTGACACGTGTTCCAACTGTCAGATTTCAAACTCACACGGTAACTTTACTTGGGCTACAAGCAAAGCTGACTTGTCCGACTCTGGACAAGATTCGCTCTCATAGTCTTCACTCGAAGACATAGGTTTTTGGTTAGGCATCACTTCAGTCAGTCTGACTGGTTCTCTTGGACCCCACTTAACAGTACGGTGGTTCCTATGACTCAACACAAAAGAAAAAGAACTACGAAAGATCTAAGTCTTCGAGCTCCATAGGCTTCATGTGGTGTCTTCTCTTGTCATAGTCTTCAATCTGAATATCTTCATATACCACCTTTGACTTCAATGTCTTCATACATTTTTAGGGGTCATCTCTGGTAGGAAAACCGAATCAATGAGGGACTTCTACCTGTTTTATCCTGCAATTCTCACAAACACATTAGTCCCTCAACTAGGTTTGTCGTCAATACTCCAAAACCAACTAGGGGTGGCACTAGATGCACTTACAATCTCCCCCTTTTTGGTGATTGATGACAAACTAGTTGAAGTTTTCAACGGGGAATATAATCTGTGAAATTGTAAAGGATAAGGAATTGTCTTCATAAGTTGCAAGGGCTCCCCCTGAAGATGTGCATATAGGTAATTTGATTTTGGAATGCAAATGCACATGGCAGGTTGTACTTGTGGAGATCCACTTCAACTTATGATGACAATCCACTATGCATGTGAAAGTATATGAAGATAATGACATGCATAATGGAAAATGGACGTCTACAGAATGATCTAAGTGCGGAATTTATCGTCGCACATGCGGAATTTATCATCGCAAAACAAAGTGGCAGATAAGTAGCAGACGACCATCGAGTTTAAGTGTTACAACTCAAAGAACCAAATGTAGCAAAACGAGAGTTGTAAGCACGAAGCAAAATATAAAGCACCCGCCAATATGGACCCGCTTGAAGACTATCAACCTCATATGCTTCTCCCCCTTTTGTCAGTAAGGACCAAAAAGGTTTGAAGACATAGAGCATCTACTCGTTCCCATGCGGAGTAGGTGAAGTAGCAGGGTCGTTGGTGGTGTTTGGCGGTGCTGAAGAGCTTGGAGCAGAGTTGACGCGTGCTGAAGGAGGTGGTGGTGAAGTAGCATCATATTCATCCTCGATAACTCTGGCAGTCACTGTTGCAGCAGATGAAGAGAACTCAGAGTCTTCAAGGGGTGGAGTTCCTAGCAGCACAGCTCTTCGAGGAGGTGTGGAGTCAAACTTGAATCGCTCAGTGAAGCCATCCTCTTGGAGATCATCTTCAGAACACATCATCGTTAGCCCTTTCCATGTACGGCGACAGGTTTCATGGGCAACGGACGCATTCTTGGTGGCAAGATTGCGAATGCGATTAACTTCCACCAAGAGGCTTTTCATCTAACGCTTCAGCCAGTCATGATGCCTATCCTGTTTCTGATGAAGATCCACAAGAAGCTCTCGGTCATTGAGAACATGAGTGTGCTTCTTGGGTCTTGGAGCAGTTGTACTATCAGTGGCTTCAGTAGACGCAGGGTGTGGTGCACGTGTAGTGCCAGCCAAAGGATACACCCGAGTGACTGCTTCAACTCCTTCAATGTTCTGGGAGAAACTCTGATGCTCTACATTCTGAAGACTTAGACGTTCCTTTGTAGGCTCAAGATAGATGGCTTCAGTAGAGATATCCACATCAGGCAGAAAAATCCTATGATTGCGAGCAGATGGCTGATATGAGATATCATAGTGAAGTTTAATTAGCCGCATTACCCATGGGGCGTAGAACTTCAAGCCAAACAGATCAGAGCCCGATGCAGCAAGTTGGCGGATGAATAAGTCCTGTGCATTCAAGCATTTTCCATGAAGAATATAGAAGACCAAAGTCTTCATTGCACCCTCAAGCTTGGCATTTGGAGAGTGCCCTTTGATGGGCCAGAGAGTTCGCCTGATGATGTGATAGATGGTTCGTGGCAGATACTCAAGGTCTTCAATGAAGAACTCTGTTGGATAAGCAGCATCTTGGGGCAATGGCTTCATCATGCTGAGCATCTGACTCATATCAGGTTTCGGCCTCTTAAAGATGCTCTCAATAGCTTCACTATGCAGCTGACAGCCATGCTCGTAGAGATCACCAGGAGTGGGCAAACCACTGAGCTCAATAATGTCAAATGCATTGGCTTCGTGATGAACATTTCCGGTCATCCACTCCAGGACCCAAGTCTTTGGATCTCTGCTGTACCCGCGGATGTGAAGTGTGGCATAGAATTGGAGCAGCAGCTCTTCATTCCAATGCTCTTGGTCAGTAACGAACGGTAGCAATCCAACTTCCTTGAAGCAATCCAAAGCTTCTTCCAGACAGGGCAGACCAGCTATGGCTTCAATGTCAAGGCGCTTGTGTGGGAAGATGCGACCTTGGTTGTAAAGAATGCATGAGTAATAGCTTCGCCGAGGATAGCTCCAGAACCGATCAGATGATATCCTTTCCCTTGAGTAGGGGTTCCTGGAGCTATCAAAGAATGTGTTGTCTGCCCTGAAGCCATTGATATTGAAGGAGCCAGGTGCTGATGCCGGACCTGGAAACCTTGGCAATCTTGGGATTGGCTTCTGTACCTGAGGCCTGTGCTCAACATGATAGTCAAACTGTGAACCGGCAGCAGACTCAGGAACAGAAGTGACAGGATCAGTGGCTTCGCTGTCTTCTTTTTCCGTTGGGGAGGGCTCCACATTAGCTTCATTGGTGGTTGTGGCAGCCACAAGATTTTCAAGCACGTTCTCCTTGAGAACTGCTTCTTGGTGGGATAGTGGAGTGGCAACTTGTGGGACTTCATCTTCCGCGGCTGATGCAGCCGGATTGTCTTCTTCCTCTTGTGGGTGATCTGCCCATGAAGCATCCTGTGCAATTGGCGTTAGTGGACGACCAATGCTGATGAGTTCGCTGTTCTGAGGAAGGACTGCACCATCTTCTACATTGTCATGTTGACCAATGTCTTCAGCAGCGATGGGATCAGCTGCTGGAAAGCCTTCAGCTTCATGAGCCTCTGTGGAAGAAGGCTCATGGATAGTCAGTTGGCGTTCATGGCGTTCAGCTTCAGGATAGACCATAGAAATGGGTTCAACTATCAAGGGCTCTGTGGGAGCTGGCCGATCTTTCTTGGTCTTCTTCTTCTTCTTGGAGGGGGCAGTTGGAGAGGCTTCAGAATGTTTCCTCTTCCTGGCTTCAGCCTTAGCAGTCCTTGTCTTCTTGAGCTCTGAAGCTGTTGACCGGCTTTTTGGCTTCGAGCCAGTCATTTTAGTTGGGAAGACAATAGGAACTGCTTCCTACCTTGGTGCGTTAGGTTCAGCCGTAGCAGGCTTCTTCTTCTTCTTTGCGGCCATCCTGGGGTCGATGCCAGGACGCCCAAGGGCCTTGCGCTTCTCAGCCTCATTGTAGGCTTGCACACATCTGTCAGCCAGAGTCTTCATGCGCTCACGCGAACCCTGAGCTTCTGCACATTTCTTTACAAAGGCTTCCTTGAGATCGTGCATCATACTCTTGAAGTTCCTCACTTCCTGCACGCTGAGCTTGGCCATATGCTTCTTGAACTGAGTCTTTTCATAGTCAATCTTTTGCTTCAGTTCAACAATGCGCTGGGCAATAGCGAGTTCTGAAGCAATGGCGCCTTGGAAGGCGACACTGAGGCCAATTGGTAGTTGCAGATCTTCAAAGCTGATGTTTGGCGTGTCAAACCACTCGTCAATGAAGTTGTGGATGATGGTCACATCAAAGAGAGGCAGATCATTGAAGATTTCTGCTTCTTCTTTGCTCCTGATGAGTTGCTCAAGAGCGTCATCTGCTAGATCTTCATCACTTGACAGATCAATGTCGTAATTGCGCAGAATGGCAGTAGAAGTTAGCTCTTGTCCGGTGTGAGGCAGAGGCATCTTGACTTTCTGGGGCTTGGAGATGCGAGATAAGTCTTCGGACTGCACACTGTCTTCAGGAGGTGCAGTTGCCAGTGGCTTCGCCCTTGAGATTTTTGGTGAGGGGGCAGGCTTTGAAGCTTTAGGCTTCTTCATCTTCTTTGTCTTCGGCGCTGTAGGAGCTTCTTCTGCTACAGCGTCAGCTGCAGGCTCATTCACTGCAGTCCCTTGAACTAAGATGCGGGTGATGAGGCCTTCAAGGTTGGAGAAAGGACCCATGACATTGGGTTCTGCATCTCGTGTGCCATCTGCCCTTGGTGCTGAGGGACCAGGGTTGAAGTCTAGCCCCAAAGTCTTCTTGTTCTGCTTCACTGAGTTCTGGGCAAACTGGAAGTTGCGCTTGAACAGATTGTCATCACGACACCATAGTAGTGACGATGGGTGTGCATCAGCTGGCTGTGGCCCACGGACCATGCAGGGATAGAAGCCTTGAGCAATGGCTTCATCTCTGGACCTGGGTAGAAGATTCTTGTATTGGATGTCTCCCCACGGTCTCTTGATGGCATTTTTCTCAGCATATTCTTGGGTTACAAATCGGTATTTGAACCATTGTTCTGCCCAATATCTTCGAATCCATTGGATTCGGGTCTTGCGCTGATTGTAATCCCCTTCAGGATCTGTCTTGTACAGTTCTGAGAGTTCATCTGGCAGATCTCTGGATGTTTCTCCACGACGCTTTCTGCCACCCTTCCTTGCTGCTTTCTCTAAAGCCATAAACTTTAACTTGAAAGGCTTCAACACGTTCAAAGGCTTCAAAGGTTTTCGCTTGCTGGACCAACAGGAACTGGCTTCGGGAGAATTAATGTGATGCTGTAAGAATTCTGCAAATGAATGCAGACTATGAGAAGCAAAGGATTCTCCCATGGACATGTACCTGTGACAGCATTAAGGTGCGAGGGAAGGGGAAGAGGTCATATGCATTCTCAGAAGATTTTGAAGATAAATCAGTTTAGAAGACATTGACCTCATTTTGCGAAGACATTCACTCATAGATAAGGAGTTGGTTCCAGATTTGTACGAATCCACAGATCAGTACAAGTGAGGAATCTAACTACTTTGTGAAGCATAAGTGAATATACTAGGCATGTTATGAGATGCAATATGAGAGAGATCCAACTTGTGTGAATAGAAACTGCTTGTGGTAGAAAGTGACAAATCCATAGGATCAACGGTGCTGTAGAAAGGAAGTTTTATTTACCACACTAAGAACTGCTAGACGGAATGGAAGATGAGGCCGAGCAGTTCGATCTTCCGTGCCCTAACTTGGCGACGGAGGACACCTACGGCGACGGCGGAGAGGACGATGTCCGCGGTCGGTGTGAAGACGGCATCGGAGAGGTTGCGGCAGTGAAGCACTTCGTCGCCGGCGTCGTCGAGGGCTAGCGGTGGCGCTAGGGTTCGTGCGAGAGTGGAAGAAGAGATAATGACCGCTGTGAAGTGTGTATTTATAGGTACATGGGCGGCACTGCGCTATTACACAGGTGCCCCTGGCGATTCGCATCTGAGAAACACGTGGCCATTATGCGGAATTTTGGGGTTTGTTCCATGTCCTACGCATGCCTTGATTGTCAGGTGGTCGTTCCTACTTCATGTGGAGGAATGAGCATTGAAAACGGACTTAATGGTTGTCTCTGTATCTTCTGCTGACAAGGACGCAGAGAAGACATTCGACAGTTTCAATAGAATGCATATGATTTGGAGAGATAGAATTTGAGATAGAAAGCATAGAGAGGTTAGGGTCCGATCACATTCACTTAGTTCAAAAGATTCAACAATGAAGACATAGCTATAAGTGAATGCTGTAGAGGACAGAACACTAATATATATATATATCTATATAATCAACATATTGAAGATAATCATGAAGATATGTTGAGATCGAAGCCAAACCAAATGTGAAGACATTGCAAGGTAACGTCATGAGTGAAACACTTCAAAATAGAACATTTGGTGGTGGCGTTACCCACCGTATAGGAAGTATTAGACCCAGCCACGGCGCACAATTATCGTGGCGCTCCGAAGTCAAATTCCACATTAATGTATTCACACTTAGAATGTATGTCTTCATTGATTGAAGATATAATTTACTTCGTGTGTTGCACATCTAAGTCATCAATATGCATAAGGGTTAGGATGTGTGCCTGATCACAGGACATTTGAGGATTCCAGGATATTTAGCTCACACCGTAACTTGCAAAATCTCTTCTCATCCAAGGGCTTGGTGAAGATATCTGCCAATTGCTCTTCAGTGCTGACGTGTATGATATCAATATCTTCCTTCACAACATGATCTCTGAGAAAGTGATGACGAATTTCAATGTGCTTTGTCTTCGAGTGCTGAACTGGGTTGTTGGCGATCTTGATGGCGCTTTCGTTGTCGCAGTAAAGTGGCACTTGCTTCAGATGATTGCCATAGTCCTTGAGTGTTTGCTTCATCCACAGAAGCTGAGAGCAGCAAGATCGAGCAGCAATGTATTCAGATTCAGCAGTGGAGAGAGATACACAGTTCTGCTTCTTTGAAGACCAACATACAAGTGATCGTCCCAGAAAGTGACATGTGCCTGATGTAGACTTGCGATCAACTTTGTCACCAGCATAATCAGCATCCGAGAATCCAACCAGATCAAACTTTGAGCCCTTTGGATACCATAATCCTAGAGTTGGGGTGTGAGCCAAATATCAAAGAATTCGCTTTACAGCTAAGTGATGCGACTCCTTTGGTGCCGCTTGAAATCGAGCACACATGCAAACACTAAGCATAATATCTGGCCTAGATGCACATAGATAAAGTAAAGAACCAATCATGGAGCGGTATACCTTTTGATCAAACTCTTTACCATTGTCGTCGGGACCTAGATGATGTTTGGCTGGCATTGGTGTTGTGAAGCCTTTGCAGTCTTGCATACCGAACTTCTTCAGGCAATCTTTGAGATACTTCTCTTGAGATATGAAGATGCCGTTGCGTTGTTGTCGTATTTGAAGACCGAGGAAGAACTTCAGCTCTCCCATCATGGACATCTGATATTGCTCTTGCATCATATATCCAAACTCTTCACTGTACTTCTGATTGGTGCAGCCGAAGATAATGTCATCCACATATATTTGGCACACAAACAGTTCACCATCATATGTCTTCGTGAAGAGAGTGGGGTCTAGGGAACCAGGTATGAAGCCTTTGCTCTTCAGGAAGTATTTGAGTGTGTCATACCAGGCCCGAGGGGCTTGTTTGAGGCCATACAGTGCCTTGTTGAGCTTGTATACCATGTCAGGATGTTTTGGATCTTCAAAGCCAGGCGGTTGTGCAACATACACTTCTTCTTCAACCTTGCCATTGAGAAAAGCACTCTTCACATCCATTTGATATAGAAGTATGTTGTGATGATTTGCATAGGCCAGCAGTATGCGTATGGCTTCAAGTCTAGCCACAGGAGCAAATGTTCCATCGAAGTCAATGCCTTCCACTTGAGTATATCCTTGAGCAACGAGACGAGCTTTGTTTCTGACAACTTGACCATGCTCATCTTGCTTGTTGCGGTATATCCATTTGGTGCCTATTATATTGTGCTTCCGTGGATCAGGACGCTTAACTAGTTCCCATACATTATTCAGCTCAAACTGTTGAAGCTCTTCTTGCATAGCTTGAATCCATTCAGGTTCCATGAAGGCTTCTTCAACTTTCTTGGGTTCTGTTATTGAGACGAATGCGTAGTGCCCACAGAAATTTGCTAGCTGAGTTGCCCTTGAACGAGTGAGTGGACCAGGTGCATTGATGCTATCAATTATTCTTTCAATCTGCACTTCATTTGCAAAGCGAGGATGTACAGGGCGAAGACTTTGCTCTTGCTGATCATTGTCGTTGTTAGAAGAAATGTCTTCAGGCTGAGCATTGTCTTCATGTTGATCAGGTGCTGAGATGATAAGTTCTTCTTTTGGATGAGCTTCAGAAGGTATAATTTCTCCAGTTCCCATTAGCTTGATTGATTCACTGGATGGAACTTCATCTAGCACATTTGGCAGTTGCTCTCTTTGTGAACCATTGGTCTCATCGAACTGCACATCCACTGTTTCAACCACTTTGTAATGAAAGAGATTCAAGACTCTGTAGGAGTGCGAATCCTTTCCATATCCAAGCATAAAACCCTCATGTGCTTTTGGTGCAAACTTTGAGGTGTGATGTGGGTCCTTGATCCAGCACCTTGCGCCAAATACTCTGAAGTAACTGACATTTGGCTTCTTGCCAGTAAGGAGCTCATAAGATGTCTTGTTCAGAAGCTTGTGAAGATAAACACGATTGATTGTATGGCATGCAGTATCAATGGCTTCAGGCCAGAATTTTCTTGGGGTCTTGTATTCATCTAGCATCGTTCTGGCCATCTCAATGAGTGTTCTGTTCTTGCGTTCGACGACGCCATTCTGCTGTGGCGTGTACGGGGCTGAGAATTCATGTGTGATGCCCAAGGTATCAAGATATGTATCAAGGCTAGTGTTCTTGAATTCAGTGCCATTGTCACTTCTGATGTGCTTTATCTTGGCGCCATAATTTTTCATAGCTCGATTTGCGAAGCGTCTGAAGACATCCTGCACTTCAGTCTTGTAAAGGATTATGTGCACCCAAGTGTATCTAGAGTAATCATCAACAATAACGAAGCCATAGAGGCATGCAGTAGTAGTAAGAGTTGAGTAATGAGTGGGACCGAAAAGATCCATGTGAAGCAGTTCGAAGGGTCGAGTAGTGGTCATGATTGTCTTCGAAGGATGTTTGGCCCTCGTCATCTTCCCTGCTTCACAGGCACCGCATAAGTGGTCTTTCTTGAACTTGATGCCCTCGATGCCTATGACATGCTTCTTCTTCGCAAGGGTGTGGAGGTTCCTCATGCCAGCATGCCCAAGCCTCCGATGCCAGAGCCAGCATTCTGAAGCTTTTGCTAGAAGACATACGGCAAGCTGTGGTCCTGCTGAGAAATCTACTACGTACAGATCATCTTTTCGATACCCTTCAAACACTAGAGACTTGTCAGATTCCATTAGTACAAGGCAACAATATTTTCCAAATATTACGATCATGTTCAAATCGCAAAGCATTGAGACATACATTAAGTTGAAGCCAAGGGATTCAACAACCATGACTTTGTCCATGTGTTGATCCCTTGAGATTGCAACTCTACCTAGACCCAATACCTTACTTTTACCAGTGTCAGCAAATGTGATGTGGCTCTTGTCGGATGGACGTAAGGTTGAGTCCATAAGAAGACTTCTTTTGCCAGTCATGTGATTTGTACACCCACTATCAATAATCCATTCTGAAGACGTTGGTGTCGTACCCTATAGTGCAGTTAGGGGGATAGGCTTCACCAAGAGCATTGTGAAGCAAAAACATTTGACGAACCAATGGGTTATGAAAGCTTAGATCCAGATTAGGACTAATAGGGAGAGTAGCAAGCGATTCAGGAACGAAGTACATAGTAAGACCATTCGGGCATTTGATCTTGCGCCCTACAAGATGTTTAAGGTCCCCAGCAATGGCGTCAGACGATTTTGGTTTTCTGCTGGAGACCTTTCCCTGCAAAAGAGAGTTAAGCTTTCTTAGCCACCCACATCTTCAAGGGTGGCTGAGAAGCAATAAGTCTAAGTGCAGCATCTGAGAATTTTGGCTTTGGAGCCCTAGCAAACAGTCTTGCGGGCGGACAATAGTACTCATAAGAATAAGAGAATAGTTCTTGGTCTTATGAACATGGCGGTTTGATGAACCGCTCTCATATTCATATGCCCGAGTATGGTTTCCCTGCAAAACATTTGCGTTAGAGCGACTCAGGTGAGTCCTCTGTCTGTATGAAGCCTTTGGACAGTATGAAGCCTTTGGACAGTATGAAGCCTTTGGTCTGAGGTTTGTCTTCTTCACGTGAGGTGTCATGATGACATTCACAGGAAGATTCTCCAGACACCTTTTCGGAACCCAGATCTTCTTCATAGGCGGTCCATTCCTGCAGTTAGTACCAATGTACCTGGCAAACACTTCACCATTCTGATTCTTAAACAGTATATAGTTTGCATCAAAGGATTCATCAATGATAATGGGGTTAGCACAAGTGAAGCCAGATAGATTGGATGGGTCTGCTGAAGGTTCCTTTGCAGCAACCCACATGGTTTTGGGGTACTGCTCAGGTTTCCAGTAAGAGCCATCAGCATTCATTTTCCTTACGAACCCAACACCCTCTTTCCTTGGGTTTCGGTTCAGTATCTGCTTTTTGAGGACATCACATAGTGTCTGATGCCCTTTAAGACTTTTGTACATCCCTGTTTCAAGCAGTGTCTTCAACCTAGCATTCTCATCAGCAATAGCAGTGGTATCCTCAGTAGAGGGGTTAGTTACCACATCGACAGTTGAAGATATTACAACAGTAGTAGCAGTAGAACATTCAGCAACAGAAGTAGCATTATCACGCTCAATGCATTTAAGACATGGTGGTTCAAATCCTTCCTGAGCGGGACTGATCTGTTTGGAGTGAAGTGACTCGTTTTCCTTTTGAAGATCTTCATGAACCGCTCTCAATTTCTCAAGATCTAGCTTCCTTTGAAGATAATCATAGGAAAGCTTTTCATGAGTTGTTGAGAGAGTTTCATGACGACTTTCAAGTTCCTGATACTTAACGTGAAGATTTTTTATGTCTTCAATTAATGATTCAGATCGAGTCATTTCAGCACCTAACAAATCATCGCTTCTGTCTAACAGTTTTTGAATATGTTCCATTGCTTTCTGCTGTCCAGTTGCAATTTTAGCAAGTGTTTTGTAGCTGGGTTTTGAATCACAATCAGAGTCATCGTCACTAGATGTTTGATAGTGAGTAGTGCGTGTGTTTACCTTGGCACCGCGTGCCATGAAGCAGTAGGTAGAAGCGGAGTAGTCCTTGTCAATTGCATCGGTGTCGGTGACGAGGTCATTGTCTTCAGTATTGAAGATGGACTTGGCAACGTATGCTATAGCCAGAATTGCGATGCCTGAATCGGACTCCTCCTCAGACTCCACCTCCGCCTCCTCAGAAGCGGACTCCTCCTCTGAGTCCATTTCCTTGCCAACAAATGCACGTGCCTTGCCAGATGAGCTCTTCTTGTGTGATGAAGACTTTGAGGAAGACTTGGACGAAGACTTTGAGTATTTCTTCTTCTTCTTGTCATCAGAGTCATATTCCTTGCTCTTCTTCTTCTTTTTGTTCTCATTGTCCCACTGTGGACACTCAGAGATGAAGTGGCCAGGTTTCTTGCACTTGTGAAATGTTTTCTTCTTGTAGTCGTGAGCAGAAGCTTCATCATTCCTTGAGCTTGATCGGGAAGACTTTCTGAAGCCTTTCTTCTTGGTGAATTTTTGGAACTTCTTCACAAGCATAGAAAGTTCTCTTCCAATGCCTTCAATATCATCAGAACTGCTGTCAGATTCTTCTTCAGATGAGGAGACAGCTTTTGCCTTCAAGGCACGAGTTCGCCCATAGTTTCGACCGTAGATATCTCTTTTCTCAGAAAGCTGAAACTCATGTGTGTTGAGCCTCTCAAGTATGTCTGATGGATCGAGTGTCTTGAAATCAGGACGTTCTTGAATCATCAGGGCTACGATGTCAAACGAACTATCAAGTGACCTCAGTAGTGTCTTGACGACTTCATGTTTGGTGATCTCAGTAGCGCCGAGGGCTTGAAGCTCATTTGTGATGTCAGTGAGTCGGTCAAAAGTGTGCTGGACATTCTCATTGTCATTTCGCTTGAAGCGGTTGAAGAGGTTGCGAAGGACACTGATTCTCTGATCTCTCTAGGTTGAGATGCCTTCATTGACCTTGGAGAGCCAGTCCCAGACCAGCTTAGATGTCTTCAAAGCACTCACACGGCCATACTGTCCTTTGGTCAGGTGACCACAGATGATATTCTTGGCAGTAGAGTCCAGTTGAACAAATTTCTTGACGTCAGCAGCAGTGACACCTTCTCCAGCCTTGGGAATGCCGTTTTCGACGACATACCATAGGTCGACATCAATGGCTTCAAGATGCATGCGCATCTTATTCTTCCAGTAGGGATATTCAGTTCCATCGAAGACGGGGCACGCAGCGGAGACTTTAATTATCCCTGCAGTCGACATAGCTAAAACTCCAGGTGGTTAAACCGAATCACACAAAACAAGGGAGCACCTAGCTCTGATACCAATTGAAAGTGCGTTATATCGACTAGAGGGGGGGGTGAATAGGCGATTTTTATGAAAGTCTTCAAAACGTGGAAGTTATGAAGACAAACGATAGAAATAAATCTATTACCATGCAGCGGAAGGTAGACTACACTAGGCAAGCCATAGTCAAGTATTCAATGAAGTGAAAGCACAATGACTTAATAGCAGCAATGTAGTAAGGATCAGGTAGGAAGATATTATGAAGCCATACAGAACATGTAGTCACTCAGTGAAGACAAAAGATAGTGCAAACATACAATGACTTCACAAGGAGCAACAGTAAGTAAAGGGAAGGGAAGATGAAACCAGTGACTCATTGAGACAATGATTTGTTGGACCAGTTCCAGTTGCTGTGACAACTATACATCTGGTTGGGGCGGCTAGGTATTTAAACCTTAGGACACACAGTCCCGGACACCCAGTCCTGAACACGCAGCTCAAGACACCCAGTCCTCACCGTAATCCCCTTGAGCTAAGGTCACACAGACCTCGCCCAATCACTCTGGTAAGTCTTCAAGGTAGACTCCCAAACCTTCACAGACTTCGTTCACCGGCAATCCACAATGTCTCTTGGATGCTCAGAACGCGACGCCTAACCGGCTGGAGGATGCACAGTCCTCAAGTGTAATAAGTCTTTAGATCACACAGACAAGAAGACTTAAGTGATGCCCAATTCTCTCTGGCTCTGGGTGGTTAGGGCTTTATCCTCGCAAGGAATTTTCTCTCAAAGGCTTCGAGGTGGGTTGCTCTCAAACGACAAAAGCCGTACTCTCAATCTGAGCAGCCAACCGTTTATGGTTGTGGGGGGTGGGCTATTTATAGCCACTTGGCAACCCGACCTGATTTGTCCGAAATGACCCTGGGTCACTAAGGAACTGACACGTGTTCCAACGGTCAGATTTCAAACTCACACGGCAACTTTACTTGGGCTACAAGCAAAGCTGACTTGTCCGACTCTGGACAAGATTCGCTCTCATAGTCTTCACTCGAAGACATAGGTTTTTGGTTAGGCATCACTTCAGTCAGTCTGACTGGTTCTCTTGGACCCCACTTAACAGTACGGTGGTTCCTATGACTCAACACAAAAGAAAAAGAACTACGAAAGATCTAAGTCTTCGAGCTCCATAGGCTTCATGTGGTGTCTTCTCTTGTCATAGTCTTCAATGTGAATATCTTCATATACCACCTTTGACTTCAATGTCTTCATACATTTTTAGGGGTCATCTCTGGTAGGAAAACCGAATCAATGAGGGACTTCTACCTATGTTATCCTGCAATTCTCACAAACACATTAGTCCCTCAACTAGGTTTGTTGTCAATACTCCAAAACCAACTAGGGGTGGCACTAGATGCACTTACAATATAGATTGCAATCCTACATGTCATATTATTCTTGGTAGACCTTTCCTTAGAATGATTGGTGCAATTATTGATATGAAAAAGCAAACATTAGATTTCAATTTCCGTTAAGGAAGGGCATGGTGCACTTTCCAAGAAATAAAATTAAATTGCCTTATGAATCTATTATGAGAGCCACTTATGGATTGCATGCCAAAGATGACAATACCTAGATCTATTCGTGTTTTATGCCTAGCTAAGGGTATTAAACAATAGCACTTGTTGTGAGGCAACCCAATCTTATTTTTTCTTGCTTGTAGGTCCTTTTTTGCATTAAATAATTCATCTAGCCTCTGGTTAGATGTTCTTTTGTGTTTTAATTAGTGTTTGTGCCAAGTAAGACGTTTTATGATAGCTTATAGTGATAGTGGATTTGATCTTGCTGAAAAACAGAAACTTTTGCACCTAGGAGATTAATTTTCATTTTTAATAGAAGAACGATAAAATACTGATTCTTTTTGCAGAATATTAATAAACAAATTGCTTAGGTTTTACAAATTCTTCAGAAATTTTTGAGTTACATAAGTATTCGATAGTTACAGATTGCTACAGACTATTCTGTTTTTGACAGATTCTGTTTTATATGTGTTGTTTGCTTATTTTCATGATTCTATGCATAGTATCGGGGGGTATGAACCATGGAAAAGTTGGAATACAATAGTTATTACACCAATATAAATAAAGAATGAGTTCACAACAGTACCAAAAGTGGTGATTTATTTTCTTATACTAACGGAGCTTATGAGATTTTCTGTTGAGTTTTGTGTTGTGAAGTTTTCAAGTTTTAGGTAAGGATTTGATGGGCTATGGAATAAGGAGTGGAAAGAGCCTAAGCTTGGGGATGACCAAGGCACCCCAAGGTAATATTCAAGGACAATCAAGAGCCTAAGCTTGGGGATGCCCTGGATGGCATCCCCTCTTTCGTCTTCGTCTATCAGTAACTTTACTTGAGGCTATATTTTTATTCACCACATGATATGTGTTTTGCTTGGAGCGTCTTGTATGATTTGAGTCTTTGCTTTTTAATTTGCCACAATCATCCTTTCTGTACACACCTTTTGGGAGAGACACGCATGAATCGTGGCTTATTAGAATACTCTATGTGCTTCACTTATATCTTTTAAGCTAGGCAATTTTGCTATAGTGCTTCACTTATATATTTTTAGAGCATGGCGGTGGTTTTATTTTATAGAAATTGATGAACTCTCATGCTTCAATTATATTATTTTTAGAGTCTTTAAACAGCATGGTGATTTTCTTTGGTTATAAATTTGTCCTAATATGATAGGCGTCCAAGAGGGATATAATAAAAACTTTCCTATAAAGTGCATTGAATACTATGAGAAGTTTGATTCCTTATGATTGTTTTGAGATATGAAGATGGTGATATTAGAGTCATGCTAGTAAGTAATTGTGAATTTGAGAAATACTTGTGTTAAAGTTTGTGATTCCCGTAGCATGCATGTATGGTGAATCATTATGTGATGATGTCGGAGTATAATTTATTTATTGATTGTCTTCCTTATGGGTGGCGGTCAGGGACGAGCGATGGTATTTTCCTACTAATCTATCACCCTAGGAGCATGCGCGTAGTACTTCGTTTTGATAACTAATAGATTTTTGCAATAAGTATGTGAGTTCTTTATGACTAATGTTGAGTCCATGGATTATACGCACTCTCACCCTTCCACCATTGCTAGCCTCTCTAGTACTGCGGAACTTTCGCCGGTACCATAAACCCACCATATACCTTCCTTAGAACAGCCACCATACCAACTTATTATGGCATTTCCATAGCCATTCCGAGATATATTGCCATGCAACTTTCCATCGTTCTGTTTATTATGACACGCTCCATCATTGTCATATTGCTTTGGATGATCATGTAGTTGACATCGTATTTGTGGCAAAGCCACTGTTCATAATTCTTTCATACATGTCACTCTTGAGTCATTGCACATCCCAGACCGCCGGAGGCATGCATATAGAGTCATATTTTGTTCTAAGTATCGAGTTGTAATTCTTGAGTTGTAAAGTAAATAAAAGTGTGATGATCTTCATTATTAGAGCATTGTCCCATGTGAGGAAAGGATGATGGAGACTATGATTCCCCCACAAGTCAGGATGCGACTCCGGAAGAAAAAAAAGAGGCCAAAAAATGAGAGAAGGCCCATATAAAAAAATGAGAGAAAAGAGAGAAGGGGCAATGTTACTATCCTTTTACCACACTTGTGCTTCAAAGTAGCACCATGATCTTCATGATAGAGAGTCTCCTATATTGTCACTTTCATATACTAGTGGGAATTTTTCATTATAGAACTTGGCTTCTATATTCCAATGACGGGCTTCCTCAAATTGCCCTAGGTCTTCGTGTGCAAGCGAGTTGGATGCACACCCACTTAGTTTCTTGTTGAGCTTTCATAAACTTATAGCTCTAGTGCATCCATTGCATGGCAATCCCTACTCACTCACATTGATATCTATAGATGGGCATCTCCATATCCCGTTGATATGCCTAGTTGATGTGAGACTATCTCCTTATTTTTGTCTTCTCCACAACCACCTTCTATTCCACTTATAGTGTTATGTCCATGCCTCATGCTCATGTGTTGCGTGAAAGTTGAAAAAGTTTGAGAACTTCAAAAGTATGAAACAATTGCTTGGCTTGTCATCGGGGTTGTGCATGATTCAAATATTTTGTGTCATGAAGATGGAGCTTAGCCAGACTATATGATTTTGTAGGGATAAGCTTTCTTTGGCCATGTTATTTTGAGAAGACATAATTGCCTTGTTAGTATGCTTGAAGTATTATTGTTTTTATGCTAATATTAAACTTCTAATTTGAATCCTATGGATCTGAACATTCATGCCACAATAAAGAGATTACATGGATAATTATGTTAGGTAGCATTCCACATCTGTTTTGATCATTTACCTACTCGAGGACGAGAAGGAATTAAGCTTGGGGATGCTTGATACGTCTCCAACGCATTTATAACTTTTTATTGTTACATGGTATTATATTATTTGTTTTGGATGTTCTATATGCATATATGGTATTTTATATTACTTCTGGGACTAACCTATTAACCTAGAGCCCAGTGCCAGTTCCTGTTTTCCCCTGTTTTTGAGTTTCGCAGAAAAGGAATACCAAACGGAGTCCAAACTGAATAAAACCTTCACGATGATTTTTCTTGGACCACAAGACAACCGGGAGACTTGGAGATGAAGTCGAAGGAGCCACGAGACGGCCACAAGCACGGAGGGCGTTCCCAGGGGGTAGGGCGCACCCCCACCCTTGTGGGCCCCTCGTGCACCTCCTGACCCAATTCTTTCTCTTATATATACTCTTATATCCCCAAACCACCAGAACAAGCCACGAAATCACTTTTCCACCGCTGCAACCTTCTGTACCCATGAGATCCCATCTAGGGAACTTTTCCAGCGTCCTGCCGGAGGGGGATTCGATCCGGAGGGATTCTACATCAACTCTATTGCCCTTCCGATGAAGCGTGAGTAGTTTACCATAGACCTACGGGTCCATAGCTAGTATCTAGATGGCTTCTTATCTCTCTTTGATTCTCAATACCATGTTCTCCTTGATGTTCTTGGAGATCTATTCGATGTAATACTCTTTAGCGGTTTGTTTGCCGATATCATATGAACTGTGGATTTATGATTAGCTTATCTATGAATATTATTTGAATTTCCTCTGAATTCTTATATGCATGATTTGATATCTTTTTAATTCTCTTCGAACTATCGGTTTGGTTTGGCCAACTAGATTAGGTTTTCTTACAATGGAAGAAGTGCTTAGCTTTGGGTTCAATCTTGCGGTGTCCTTTCCCAATGACAGTAGGGGTAGCAAGGCAGATATTGTATTGTTGCCATCGAGGATAAAAAGATGGGGTTTTCATCATATTGCTTGAGTTAATTCCTCTACATCATGTCATCTTGCTTAATGCGCTACTCCGTTCTTTATGAACTTAATACTATGGATGCATGCTGGATAGCGCTTGATGTGTGGAGTAATAGTAGTAGATGCAGAATCTTTTCGGTCTACTTGACACGGACGTGATGCCTATATTCATGATCATTGCCTTAGATATCGTCATAACTTTGCGCTTTTCTATCAATTGCTCGACGGTAATTTGTTCACCCACCGTATTATTTGCTATCTTGAGAAGCCTCTAGTGAAACCTATGGCCCATGGGTCTATTTTCCATCATACAAGTTCTATCTTCCATCATATAAGTTTCCGATCTACAATATTAGTTTCTGATTTACTATTTTGCAATGTTTTACTTTCCGATCTATAAACCAAAAATACCAAAAATATTTACTTTACCGTTTTTCTATCTCTACCAGACCTCACTTTTGCAAGTAACCATGAAGGGATTGACAACCCCTTTATCGTGTTGGGTGCAAGTTTTTGTTTGTTTGTGCAGGTATTCGGCGACTTGTGCATTGTCTCCTACTGGATTGATACCTTTGGTTCTCAAATTGAGGGAAATACTTATCTCTACTTTGCTGCATCACCATTTTCTGTTGAAGGGAAAGACCAACGCAAGCTCAAGAAGTAGCAGGGTGTGAAACCACCTCAAAGTTATCCTTTCCGATTGATCTATCGAGCTATTCCTATAAGTGTCACAAACCGCCCCAAGAGTTCATACTAAAATAACACCATATGATACACATCAACCAACTCTAATGTCACCTAGATACTCCAATGTCACCATAGGTATCCATGAGTTGATTATACGATATGCATCAAACAACTTCAGATTCATAATATTCAATCCAACACAAAGAACCTCAAAGAGTGCCCCAAGATTTCTACAGAAGAAAGAAGGACGAAAACATGCATCAACCCCTATGCATAGATTACCCCAATGTCACCTCGAGAATCCGCGAGTTGAGTGCCAAAACATACATCAAGTGAATCAATATAATACCCCATTTTCACCACATGTATTCATATGCAAGACATACATCAAGTGTTATCAAATCCAACAAAGTATTTTTTCTGATAAAAGTGAAACCTCAAAGGTAAAAACTCAATTCATGAAAACGAGATAGAGAGGGGGAAACACCATATGATCCAACTATATTAACAAAGCTCACAGTACATCAAGATCATGCCAAATCAAGAACACGAGAGAGAGAGAGAGATTAAACACATAGCTACTAGTACAAACCCTCAGCCCCGAGGGTGGACTACTCCCTCCTCATCATGGTGGCCGCCGAGATGATGAAGATGGCCTCCGGTGATGACCCCCCCGACAGGGTGCCGGAACAGGGTCCAGATTAGTTTTACGTGGATATAGAGGCTTGCGGCAGTGGAACTTCTCATCTCGGGTTATTTCTGGGTTTTTGTATTTATAGGATTTGGCATCGGTCTCATGCTAAGATGGGCTTCGAGGGGTCCACTACCCACCAAGGCGCGCCCTGGTGCCTAGTGGCCACCTCCTTCCCCTTCTAGTATTCCAACAAAGCTTCTAGTGCCTCTTTTGTTCTGAAAAAAATCGTCAAAAAGTTTTGTTGCATTTGGAGAACTTTTATTTCTGCACAAAAAACAACACCACGGTAGTTCGGCTGAAAATGGTGTCAGTCCATGGTAGTTTTGTTCAAATCATACCAAAACCATATAGAATTTTTGTAAACATGTCATGAATACTTCATAAATTATAGATACGTCGGAGACGTATCAATAGGTTGTTCACCTAGTTGCATATCTAGAAAACCTATTTGTTGCTAACCCTAATTTGTTAAAATGAGCTAAAATTTAGTAGTTGCCCATTCACCACCCCTCCATTCAACCATATCAATCCTTTTAAATAGTATCAGAGCCCCATCTCTTTTTAATGGCTTTACTGCCTAAAGAGTATGGTTGACGATGGGGAGATCCCCGCGGCCGTGGAGTTGACCGCAATCACCCGGGATGATTTAATTGAGGCTATTGCTTCACTTAAATCATCCATGACGACCGAGGTCAAATCCTTGTTTAAAGAATTCCTACCGGTCCATTGCAAGTGGTGAAATCCACTACCTCGGAGCCAGATGCCAACTTCGGTAAAGAGGCAACTAATAGTGATAAACCTACTAGACCTCAAGGAATGAATGGGTCGGGCACCCATGCTGCGGTGGCCCCTCCCCGGGTCTATGGAGGACCGGTCCCCTCACCTCAGCAACCACCTTGGTCCTTCTCCTAAGCTTGTGTTAAATGATTTTCCTAATTGGTTTTTCGTATCAAGTCTCATTTGAATCACAATTCAACACATATTTGGAGAATCATTGAGCACGACTTCTACTTGTATGATCCAAACAACTTCACTCCAAGAGAAGAAGTGGACAATCAATTCAATCATTCTACCTTGTTCATTCTACAAGACGCAATTCCTCCCGAAGAGCTCGCTCACTTGTGCCCATTCACTCTTGCAAAAGATGCATGGGAACACATTGTCTCTTTGTATAAGGTAATCTTGAGCATTCAACACTCCAACTTTGAGGTGGTCCTTAATGAGGGTGATGAGTTTGTGATGAATGATGATGAGGATCCTCGTGAGCTCTATCGGAGATTGACTACTCTCGCGGTCTCACTCCAAGATCATGGGAGCAAGGATATGGATGGCAATTGGATCAAGTGCAAGTTCCTCAAGGCTATCATGCCTTACAATAAGGCCATGTTTTCCATGATTCGTCAAAAACCGGATGTCAACACCTTGTCCTCAAGCGATGTGTTGGACAAATTCATTGCTATGAATATGTTGAACAAGACCGCCGACAATGCCCTTGCGCATGCTCAACAGTCAAATAAGCCCAACCTTGCCTTAAAGGCCAAAGCAATAATAGAAGAGGAAGAAGAGGATGAGGAAGAGGGTTGCCCCAAAGACACCAAATATTCTTACCACGAGCACATGGCTCTTGCGTCAAGGAAATTTTGGGGCGACAAGAGGAACTCTTGTGGCAATGTAAGTCACTTCGTCATGGATTGCCCCTATGAGAAGAGGGAAGAAAATGGTGGCAAGCTCATACGCAAAGACAAGGCAGAGTCTGATATGTCTCCAACGTATCTATACTTTTTGATTATTTAATGCTATTATATTAGTAATCTTAGATACTTTATACGGAATTTTATACCATTTTGGGTACTAACCTATTAACTCAGTGCCCAATGTGAGTTGTTGTTTTTCGCTTATTTTTGGCATTTTAGAAAATCGGTACCAAATGAAGTCCAAACACGATGAAACTTTACAGTGATTTTTTTCTAGACCAGAAGGGACCCTAGAATGTTCAGGAGGAGGCTAGAAGATCTAGGAGAGAGACATGAGCTCACACGGCGCGCCCGAGGGGGAACGCCCCCTGAACTCATGGGTCCCATGCAACTCCATTTGACCAAATTCCAATTCCATAAATTCCCAAATATTCTGAAACCAACATAGAGCCGCCCCGAAACACCTTTTCCACCGCCACAAGCTTCTGTTCTTCCGTGATCCCATCAGCAGGCCTTTTACCATACTCTGTCGGAGGGGAAATCGATCACAGATGGCCTCTACATCATCCTTGCTGCACCTCCAATGATATGTGGGTAGTTTACCACACACCTACCGGTACATAGCTAGTAGTTAGATAGCTTCTTCTTTCTCTCCTATCTTCAATACGAAGTTCTCCATGGTCTTCATGGAGTTCTATCCGGTGTAACCCTCTTTTGCGGTGTGCTTGTTGGGATCTAATGAATTGTGGGTTTGTGATCAGATTATTCATTGAAAGTAATTAAGTCTTTTCTGAAATTTATTATGCAAGATTATTATAGCTTTGTATTTCCCTCCGATCTATCTGTTTGGTTTGGCCAACTAGATTAATTTATCTTCACTGGTAGAGGTGCTTTTTATTGGGTTCAATCTTGCGGTGTCCTCACCCAGTGACATGCTACCTCTTGAGCACTGTGTTGGATTTCCCCGAAGAGGAAGGGATGATGCAGCAAAGTAGCGTAAGTATTTCCCTCAGTTTTTGAGAACCAAGGTATCAATCCAGTAGGAGGCTACGCTCGAGTCCCTCGTACCTACACAAAAACAATAGCTCAACGCAACCAACGCGCTTAGGGGTTGTCAATCCCTTCACGGTCACTTACGAAAGTGAGATCTGATAGAGATGATAAGTAATATTTTTGGTATTTTTGGTATAGAGATGCAAAGTAAATAAAGTAAAATCAATGTAAAATCAAAGAAATAATAAAGTAATGGAGATTGATATGATGAGAAAGAGACCCGGGGGCCATAGGTTTCACTAGTGGCTTCTCTCAAGAGCATAAGTATTCTATGGTGGGTGAACAAATTTGTCGGGGATATTACTACCAGTATGACCCGCCCAAGAGGGGCCGGGTTAACCCTAATGGCGGGTTACATAAGAAGCCCAGTATACATTCAAGATGATAGTTTATTAAACATATAGAAGGCCCAAAGGGCCGGGGCCGGCTTAAGGCCCGTTATTGTAAACCGCCATATGTAAAGACTTGTAAAGAAAGGCATGTAAAGGAAGTCACCGAGCCAGACACGATTATGAGCCGGCCGGGACTCTGTAGGCCGCCAGGCGTCAACCCATGTATATAAGGGGACGACCCGGTGGCGGCTTAGGACAATAAACAACCAAACCGATAACCAAGCCGGCGAGTTAAGCCCCTTGGAGATCGAAACCTCAACAATTCCAATCCCAACTAGACGTAGGCTTTTACCTTCATCATAAGGGGCTGAACTAGTATAAAAACTCTCTCATGTGTCCTTTGTCCCGATTAACCCCTTTAAGCTTCCTAGTGCCATGGCCCTATGATTAAGTCCTTGCTCTAGGACATCTGACGTGCCAACTCCACAATAGTTGGCGCCCACCGTGGGGCCAGCGCACGGTGGATTTGAGCACTTGAAGGGCAACTTCGAAGGGCTCAAGGGATACGCTGTGGGCCGGATGACCAAGAGTCATCGCGGTGAACTCTACATCGACAACGAAGGCTGGGGCCTTGAGGCCGGCTCAACCGAGTACGGGTACCGGGTCCCCTTCGGCAGAATTCACGTCTTCATCGGCCGGATCGGCGAGTCGGGCCCTGAGCCGGACGTCCACACCAACCTCATCGAAACGGCTCAGCGCGCCATGATGACCCGTGTTCAATCTGTCGCGAAACATGCCTTCGTAGGCTACATCCATGACGGTGAATACTCTGAAGGATCGGTGGAGGGCGGTAAGACAACTATCTGTTATGACACCGCATTGTCAACAGGAGAGACAGACTCTCTGTATCAGTTACAAGACGGCATGCTCGGGGGCTGTTCCGATGGCAGCGTATTCCGGACCCCTTTGAGCCGCCGAATTGGGCCGGAGTCTTCATGGCAGGGACACAGCCTGGGCAGAACTCTACCGTAGCGACAACAGCAGCTACCGGGTCGGCCGCCGCCGGGTCAAGAGATCCCGCTTTCGGATTTCGGGTTCCGGCAGACCCTTGAGGTTCGAACACTAGGGTGCGCGCGGAGATTTCGCCTTCTACCTACCTGCACCCCTCCGCCTCGCTAAGATCTAAGCTATGGAAAGAGCAGCACAAGAGACACAGGGTTTATACTGGTTCGGGCCACCGTTGTGGTGTAATACCCTACTCAAGTGTGTGGTGTGGTGGATTGCCTCTTGGGCTGATGATGATGAGCAATACAAGGAAGAACAGCCGCGCGAGGGTCTGTTCTTGGCTGGGGGGGATGAACTGCTAGGAGGAGTTCAGTCACCCTTCTCTCTCTCTCTCTCTGATCGATCTCCTCTCGATCTCTCTCTGATCGATCTCCCACCAATCGATCTCCAACCCCCCTACCCTGTGGGTGGCTGGTCCTATTTATAGGCAAAGGCCCTGGGCCTCTTCCTAAATATTGAACGGGAAGGGCGCCAACAATTGGCCATTTTGAAGGGGAACATCTGGTACACTTATCCTGACTAAAGTTGGTCCTCGCCTGCCAAAGGCTCTGGTGGTGACGCTGGCTTGGGCTCCACAATGACTTCCTCCCTGCCGTTGGAATGGTCTTGGTCTCGTTGCACCGAAATGGGTACCTTTGCTTGATGCTCTCTCCTGCGCTTTCTCCCTTTGCACCAAAGAGGAAAGGAGGACACTGCGCGGCTGGCGCCCTCCTGGAGCCTTTGGTCGTCATGGCTTGCGTCACGGGCACCTCGTGAGGTACCCCGCCTTGATCTCTCCGCCTCCTCGCGAGCCAGCCTGATGAGGCCGTGCCTGAGGAACCTCCGTGTCGTCCGCCCCGCGAGGCTTGGCCCCTCCCGAGGGTCTTGGGTCTGTGTTGATGAAGATGGGCCGTGCTGGGGCCCCCTTTGAGCCACGCCATAGGCCGCAGGCAGGCAAGTCTGGGGACCCCCGTTCCCAGAACGCCGACAGTAGCCCCCGGGCCCAAGGCGCGCCCGGTCTTGGCCGTGCAGGGAGGCGGAAGGGCAAGAACGAAGCGCCGTGGGCCCTAATAGCCTGCGGCCTTGGGCGCCGCGTGGCGGTTGATTGGACGTGAGTTCCTTAGCAACCGCGCGAGTTGATAAAGGAGCGGCATCTGCCTAGGCTTTGCTTTTTTGCTTTCTCCGGTTGCTGCTCAGATCCCCTTTCTTGCGCCTCTCCTTCCTTCCTCCAAAATTTCCAGATCTACTCCGACCGCGTGACCTAGGAAGCCATGGCACCTCGTCAGTCTCCGGCCGGAGCTTGGTACTCGTCTGCCCTGGACTCGCCGAACGTGTCGGAGGCGAGCCTCGCCCGGTTGCGCCGGATGGCGGCGGCGCAGGGCATCGATGGGGCGAAGGTGTTCAAGGCCGGCTCCACCACCCCTGAGGGCCAAGGGAGCACCTTCTATCCATTCATCGTAAGTGCCATTGCTGCTGGCCTGGTGCCTCCCTTCTCCAAGTTCTTCTTCTCTGTCCTCCGCCATTATAAGCTACAGGCTCTGCATCTCCACCCCAACTCCGTCCTTCTCCTGGCAATCTTCGTCTATTACTGCGAGGCTCACGTAGGGGTGCAGCCCTCAGTGGCCTTGCTGTGCCACTACTTCTACCTCCGGATCTCTCGCGGTCCTGCTTCCGCGTGCGCGAGCTTCATCGCGTATGGTGGCGCCATTGCCATTTCGAACCCCGGGAAAAGGATTGAGGGCTTCAGGAGCAAGTGGGTCTTGGCGGATGCCGGGCGCATCCACCCTCGGCTGATCTTGCCCATGGAGCAACCCACGAGCTCCAGCAATTGGGGTCGAGCGGAGCTCGCGGACCCCCGCGCGAAGCTGGTGTTGGAGAAGATGGACGCGGATCTGAGGCCGGCCAACACGGTGGCGGCGAAGCTGACCGGCGCGTCGCTGCTGAGGGAATTCCTGGAGCACCAGCTGGCTCCGCTTCGGCAGTACTCACTTCCAATGTGGAGGCCCCATCCGTGCCCCGCGGCCTTGGCCGATGGAGATCTGGCTGCGGTCCTCCAATCCCTGGTCGGGGGCGATGTGGCGAGGTTGGAGGGCGCTCCTACGCCCTTGTTCCTCCGCGACGACTGGGAGCAGGTAGTGGAGTCCATGCCTGTCTTCAACAGGGACGGGCCCGTGCCCATAGAAACTCCCGAGGAACCGGTGGACGTGCCCTCCGACGACTCCAGCGAAGAGGAGGAAGGAGGGGAGCGGGGAAAAGGGCCTGACTCTGAGGCGACTGACGGAGAGTCGAGGGCTCCCCTTCCCCGGCGCAGGTCCCGCGTTCTCCGCCTCTCTCCGAGCAATGACGACGAGGATGATGACGAGCAGGATGGCGGGAGCTTGCCCCCGATCCCGAAGAAGGACAGGACCGGGCTGATCTCCCACGGGTCTGCCCCAGCCCCGAGGCGTACCGCAGACGAACCTTCCGCTTCCAAGCTTCCCGAGGTTGACCCTTCCAGCCGGCTTTCGGGCTTCAAATTTGGCCGGAGGCCACTTGAGCTCACTGGCGACAACCCGTAAGCGCTTGATTCTTGTCTTTATTTCTTGTTCTGCTTCTGAGGCTTGACGTCCGCATCTCTTGAATAGGCTGGCGCCCGCAGCAAAGAAGCCGAAGGGAACTCCTGAGGTTCCATCCGTGGCAGCGCCTCTGCTCGCGAAGGAAGGTGACCGCAACGCACGGGCTTCTCCTGCCCGGTCGTCCTCGCGAAGCCTGGCTGAGCCGGCTGGGGCGAGCTCAGCCCCCATGGCCCAAGTGAGTCCCGAGATGCCTTTGCCTGCTGCCGCCACTAGAGCCGTTGGGGCGCAACAGGCTCCGCCTCAGGATGCTGTGGCCGCGCTGCCGCCTTCTCCTTCTACTCCACCGACTGTTGTCTCTCCGACTCCTCCTACCGTTCTGGATCGTGTTGCTGCTGAGCTGGACCGGCTGCGGCAGGATCTTCTTGGCGCCGACCCTCGCTTGGTGGCCAGGCGCTTGGAGCTGGCTTCAGGATGGATTCGCTCCGATGCTTCGATTCGGGCGGCGCTGGTCCAGGCCTCGACGGCTTGCGATGAGGAGAAGCAGGCTGTCCTTGAGGCGAAGGCTGCTCGTTATGCAGCCCTGGGGGAGGTGGTCGACGTCCGTGGTCACTGCAAGGTGCTGGAGGACGAGCTGCAAGGCCTGCGGGACCAGCTCGCGAAAGAGGTCCGCCTTCGCCAAGAGCAGGAAGAAGGCGTGAAGGCTCGCGAGGCGGCCGTCAAGGAGAGGGAGGTCAAGCTCAGGAAGCGCCGCGATCGCCTAGGCGCGCTGGAGTAGGAGTTGGGGGCGAGGAAGGTCGAGCTGGACGATAAGGCCCAGGTTCTTGCTGAGGACCGCGTGGCCTTCACGGAGATGGAGGCGAAGGCTCGCTCCTCACTGAGGACGCTTTACGACAGCGGCCTGGAGAGCCCGCTGGCTGGCACCGAGGACGGCCCCGCCAAGCTGCTTCCCTTCCTGGTTCGCGCTCTTGAAGATGTCGCCCTTGGACTTGGCCCCACGCCGAGGCCGAGGCGCGTGTCCTGTCTTCTGCAGTGCTGACGCGGGTCCTCACCCACATCTACCTTCGTGATCCCGGCGTCGACCTCGACAGCCTGCTGGAGCCAGTAAGCGACGAGCGTGCCGCTGCCGCTGCCGAGGCCATGAAGGGTCGCGCAGAGGCTCTGCTGGGGAAGTTCCAGGCCTTCAGCACCAAGCCGAAGCAAGGCGCTGCCGACCCCACAGCTCCATGAGGCGAACCCACTCCGCGCTGCTCCACCGCCGACAAGTGACTCTGTTGCGGCTCCTGTCCTGCCTTTAATTCCTACACATGTATCATGCCTCGGGGAGGCATTTAAACTTGCGTTTGGCATTGAGATAACAGTGTGGACTGTAATATTTGCTTTTGAATTCCTTGAAATTTACGCTTTTCCTTCCTACTTGCTTATGTTCTACGTCGGCAGAGCCCGGCCCCGCGCATACCTCAGCCGCCGTTAGCCCCGACCGGAAACCAGGACGGGACCAAGGAGTGAGGGGCTACGTGAAAAGTTAGGCTCCTGAGTCGCGATGCTCAGGAGTCCCCCTTGGCGCATGAACAGCAAGTAGGGAGGTGTGATGTGGGTGGATCTACCGTTCTACGTCTGCAGAGCCCGGCCGCGCGCATACCTCAACTGCCGTTAGCCTATCGGAGCTAAGGAGTGAGGGGCTACGTGACCAGTTAGGCTCCTGAGTCGCGATGCTCAGGAGTCCCCCTTGACGCTCAAACGGCCTTCGTACCTTGGCTCTGCTCGGGGAGAGACGCGCGACGGACCAGGCCCGGGGGGGCCTGGCTGGGCGGCGTGCGTCTGGGCGTGACCCAGGCGCAGCCCCCGTGCCCAGCCCCCTCGCGCGGCACTCCCGAGGGGAGGCGTTACGATGAGGCTAGACACTGAGCTCTGGGCTCCCTGAGGTTGATGCGGCCCGGGGGCCACCCTCAGTTGTTTATCACCAGCGCGGAGCATAGCGCTTCCGTATGTGTACGGGCATAGCCGCTCCTCGGCAGTGTCGTCAGCCAGCGCGGAGCATGGTGCTTCCACTGGTACGTGGGAGGGGGCTCCCCTCCGGGAGGAGCCCCCGGGGCGTGTACAGCCCCGCCCTGACACGTGGTTGGCACGGTAGGGCCTGGCGAGGTGTATCTGGGCACCCGTGAGCCAGCGCGGGACTCACGGGGCCCTACCTCTAGGCGGGTTGCGCCTGGCACTGGGCCTTATCTTGTGATGTGTCCCTGCAAATTTGGTTAGATGCCGGCACTCTACGTCCTCGGGTCCCGGCCCTCGAGCTGGTCTCAGCCGTCGCTGGTATGCCAGGTCGCGATGCCGTGGACAAAGCCAGAGGGTGAGGGCTGGAGAGCCAGTAAGAGCCCTGAGTCGCGATGCTCAGGTACCCCCCCTTTAACGTGCAAGTGGTCGGCATGGAGAGGAAGAGGTGCCGTGGACATGCATCAAATAATCAAGCATGGTGGATCGAACGCATAGCCGAAAATAAACGCAAAAGGGATACATGCCGCTGGGTCTGGCTCGAGCGACTTGGGGGATGATGCAGCCCGAGGGGCGCTCCCAACAAGGTAAGCTAACAACATGAAATAAAAGGGATACATGCCGCAGGGACGGACCCACGCGGCCTGGGAATAATGCAGCCCTGGGGGGGCGCTCCCAGCTGGAAATGAAACTTGAAAGATGTCACCTGATGATGTTGAGGACGAAGGAGTGTTGGTGTAGCAGACTCGGTGGGCTGCGGAAGCCGATCCTCACGAGCCCCCATGCCTAGGGGCCTCGGGAGGCTCTGGAGGCGCTGGTGGCTCCTCGCGAACCATCTCCATCTCCGCCAGGGCTGCGGAACGCCTGGCCTCTTGAGCCTCCACAATGTCCCTCATGAGGCGCTGGTACGTGGCAGCCGCGTTCGGCAAGCCGTAAGGCATGCGAACGTAGCTGTGGGGTGGACCTTCGCAGCGCCCCACTCGCGAGGGCCAGAGGCGCTCCAGAGAGGCAACTCGATTGAGCCCTGGTATGTCGATGCAGACACGCAGCCCACCATCCTCGCCTGGATGGGGAGCCACTGCTGGTAGGCGGCGGCCGCCTTTCATGACTCTTGACTCCTGTAGCTCCTGAATGGCCTTGCTGACGAACTCCTGAGGGTCTGGCTCTCCTTGCCTTACTCCTTCTTGAGGGAAACATGCTTTGAAACATGCCTCCATGTGGTGCCCAAGCGCCTCCCTCGTGACCTTAGCCAGGTCGGTGGCCCTCAAGGGAAGAGCCCCCGAGCCCTGCCTGAGGAGGGCGCCGGGCGCGCTTTCCTATGCGATGGAAGGAGGTTCCCCCTGGGCAGGCGCGGGCCCTGAGGGGCCTGCCTCCTGAGGGGCCGGGCCAGACGATGTCTTCTTCTTCTTGGGGGCGGTCTCGGGAAGCCTCCTGCTTCCGCGATCTGGGTCTTCCAGTGATGCGGCTTGAAAGGCTCGTTCCAGGGAACACACCGCGTCCTTCTCTTCACAGGGCACCGTGATGACTCCGCCACTTCCTGGCATCTTGAGGACGTTGTAGCCGTGGTGAGTTATGGCCATGAACTTGGCCAGCGCTGGGTACCCAAGGATGGCGTTGTACGGCAGGCGAATGTGAGCGACGTTGAAGTCGATGAGCTCGGTGCGGTAGTTGTCGCGTGCCCCGAAGGTGACAGGGAGGCGGACCTGCCCAATCGGGACCGTGGAGCCGTCGGTGACTCCGGAGAAAGGCTTGGTCGGCTGAAGCTGGCTGTAGGGCACTTGGAGATTGTTGAATGTTTCCACGGACAGGACGTTGAGCCCTGCCCCGCCATCGATGAGGGTCCTGGTGACCACCATGTTGCTAATGATTGGGGAACAAAGCATCGGGAGGACTCCGGCTATAGCCGCACACTTGAGTTGATCTGCTGAGCTGAACGTGATGGCGCACGCCGACCACCTGAGAGGGCGTGTGGCTTCGAGCTTGGGGAGGACTGCATTCACTTCGCGGGCGAACTGCTTGAAGATGCGTTGAGAGGCTGGGGCTTGAGCCCCGCCCAGGATGCAGGCGATCGCGTGCGGCTCCTGGAATCCCCTAGCCCCCTCGTCCGGATGGCGGTCCTCGTTTCTCCTTGGCTGCGGAGGGAGGCCTGCGTTGCCTTGCGGGCGATCCTCGCGAGGCTGATCCCTCCAGTCTCCCTCGCGAGGTGGGTCTTGCCAGCGATCCTCGCGAGGTTGATCACGCCACCCTTGGCGCGGGCCGCGATCTTCCCAGCGTCCTGCGTTCCTTCCTCCTCCTCGACCATAGCCCCGGTCACCGCGGTCGGGGCGACGGCCGATCCTTCCTTCTCGCACGGCTCGGAGCTCTTGACATTCGTTGTTATTGTGGGTGTGGAGGTCGTGGTACACATAGTACCGACTGCCCTTGGAAGGTTTGGGCTGATCTCTGCCCCGCTTGGTGTCTGGTTCTGCCACGAGCACGGCAGCCCCCTTGTGCTTCACATCCTTGGCCTTGGGCTTCTTCTCTTCTGGGTCTGCGGCAGGCAGCTCGAGGAGGGAGAGACGCCCTTCCTCAGCCCTGGCGAACTTGGTTGCCAAGTTGAACAACTCCAAGGAAGTGCATAGGTCTTCATGCATCGCCAGCTCCTCCTTCATCTTGACATTGCGCACGCCGTTGGAGAAGGCTGACATGATGGCCTCCTCAGTCACCTTGGGAATCTTGAGGCGTGCATTGTTGAAGTGCTGGATGTACTTCTGCAGGGTCTCTCCGGGTTGTTGCTTGATGCGGCGCATGTCGCTCATGGCGGGTGGCTGGTCGCGAGTACCTTGGAAGTTGGCGATGAAGCGGGTGCGCATCTCGTCCCAGGAGGAGATCGTGCCTGGAGCCAGGTTCAGGAGCCAGGTGCGGGCCCCGTCCTTGAGCGCCATGGGAAACCAGCTCGCCATGACCTTCTCGTCTCCGTTGGTAGCTTCGATGCCCAGCTCATAGAGCTGGAGGAACTCCGCAAGGTTGGCCGTGCCGTCGTAACGAGGAGGCAGGTCTGGCTGAACTTGCCGGGCCACGCGACGCTGCGTAGCTCGGTGGTGAAGGCGCGACAGCCTGCTGTGGCCACGGGAGGCCTTGGGTGATGGAGAGCTTGGTCTTGCATGTCCCCACGTGCTGCAGCTGGGAGCAGCGTGGGGTCTTGACGTGCGGGAGCAGGAGCATGGTCGCGACGTGCTGGAGCAGGGAGCACCCGGGCAGCTTCTTGCGGGCGAGGGACTTCTTGGCAGCTCTGCTCTTGCCGCGCTGGCACCTGACGGAGCGGGTTCCGCCCAAGGGCCACGCGCCTTGGAGCCATGGCACCTTCCTGAGGAGGAGGCGGCTGGGGCACCGCCGGAGCTTCGTCGCCCGCGCGGGGCGGGGTGCGGTGTAGCGGAACGGACGGCGCAGGAGAGCCCCCTGTGGCGTGGACGAGCTCGGCGACGCGGTCGAGCCATTCTTCGTAGACGTCGTCGATGGGACGGTAGCGCAGGAGCTCGATTGCCGCGATGAGCGCAGCCCGAGCCTCCGTGGGTGCGCGGAGCGCGCGGGACGAAGAACCAGCTGGGGTGAGCGAGGGAGTAGCGGTGCGGCCGTCTTGCCGCACGGACGGATGCTGAGACGACGCTTGCTGCTCGTCCCCCGCCAGGCCGGTGGCGGCGTTGACGGCAGGTGACGGGGAATGGCGAGGACACCCACTGACAGGAGCCGTCTGGGCGACGCGGGAAGCGAGAGCGGCCCGGCGCTCGGCGCGGGCCCGACGAGCGTCAGACATGGACATGATGGTCGGAGGAGAATGGGGTGGTGGAAGACGAATTCCGGCGCACCCCTACCTGGCGCACCAAATGTCGGATTTCGGGTTCCGGCAGACCCTTGAGGTTCGAACACTGGGGTGCGCGCGGAGATTTTGCCTTCTACCTACCTGCACCCCTCCGCCTCGCTAAGATCTAAGATATGGAAAGAGTAGCACAAGAGACACAGGGTTTATACTGGTTCAGGCCACCGTTGTGGTGTAATACCCTACTCCAGTGTGTGGTGTGGTGGATTGCCTCTTGGGCTGATGATGATGAGCAATACAAGGAAGTACAGCTGCGCGAGGGTCTGTTCTTGGCTGGGGGGGATGAACTTCTAGGAGGAGTTCAGTCACCCTTCTCTCTCTCTCTCTGATCGATCTCCCACCGATCGATCTCCAACCCCCCTACCCTGTGGGTGGCTGGTCCTATTTATAGGCAAAGGCCCTGGGCCTCTTCCCAAATATTGAGCGGGAAGGGCGCCAACAATTGGCCATTTTGAAGGGGAACATCTGGTACACTTATCCTGACTAAAGTTGGTCCTCGCCTGCCAAAGGCTCTGGTGGTGACGCTGGCTTGGGCTCCACAATGACTTCCTCCCTGCCGTTGGACTGGTCTTGGTCTCGTTGCATCGAAATGGGTACCTTTTCTTGATGCTCTCGCCTACGCTTGCTCCCTTTGCACCAAAGAGGAAAGGAGGACACTGCGAGGTTGACGCCCGCCTGGCACCTTTGGTCGTCATGGCTTGCGTCACGGGCACCTCGTGAGGTACCCCGCCTTGATCTCTCCGCCTCCTTGCGAGCCAGCCTGATGAGGCCGTGCCTGAGGAAGCTCCATGTCGTCCGCCCCGCGAGGCTTGGCCCCTCGCGAGGGTCTTGGGTCTGTGTTGATGAAGATGGGCCGTGCTGGGCCCCCCTTTGAGCCACGCCGCAGGCCGCAGGCAGGCAAGTCTGGGGACCCCCGTTCCCAGAACGCCGACACCCGCGCGTCCCCCGACTCAGATTCTGATGGACCTCATGGATAGGCTGACGGCTCTATTAACTGCTGTGGTAGAGCTGGCGGATAAACCCCAGCACGACGCAGAGGTGGCACGTGTATGGGAGGAGATGGTGCAAGCTAAGTAAAATCTGGGCGCAGAGGAAACCCGGATGGCAGCAGAGCGAGCGTCTTTGGATGCTCGTGCTCAACAGCTTCAAGCATAGACTTTCCGGCTCTCGGTGGATCTTAACGCCTCAAACGAGGTCATGAGGAGGAGGCATCAGAAAACTCAATCGCGTCTACCTTTAACGCCGGATCCAAGGAACCTGTTCCATACACCCGGGGCTGGGGGGAGCAACCCGCCAGAGGTAAACCGGGTCACAACACCCGGTGCACCGGTTCAGCCACGCACCATGGAGCCACCTTGTATAAATACAACTCTTCCTCATTATGTATCAACACCTCCGGGTCACTTCTCCAACCCTTTAGAAAACCTCATTGCAGCATCGGCTCGTTTGGCGGCTCTCCCAATGGAAGGTGACTCGCCAGCAGCAATTGAAACCCGGAGGGTGAGAGAACTACTTCAGACAGCTCTGGCCCAGCAGGATGCATACTCCTACAGTCGAGACATGATTCATTCAACTCCTCGCCCAAGCCGGAGCCCAAGTTACAGTAGGCACATGGAGTCTGCAGAGATGTCAAGTAATGCTCAATGCCACAACCAGCCACATAGGCATGAGCCGGTGTGGGCTGGAGCCCTTAACTTGGCGGATCGAGAGAGGATTCGTCAAGAGGCGGAACGAGCGGCTCAAATAGCAGCAGAACAGGTGGCTCATCAAACCTTTCCAGCTTATCCAGCAACCTCGGTTGAGGCAAGAGTGGCCACAAGAACCGGAGGCATGCCTTGCTTGGTACCAGCCATACGCAATGAGCGGTTGCCAAAAGATTTCAAGGGGCCTCGTAAGGTGCCTAATTACACGGCTGACCTACAGCCAGGGGCTTGGATCGAGAGTTATGAGATGGCTATGGAGTTGTTGGAGGTTAGCGATGCTGCAATGGCCAAGTATTTTACCATGATGTTGGATGTAACAGGTCGGACCTGGTTGAAGGGATTGCCACCCAATTCTATCGGCTCATGGGCAGAGTTGAAGACGTGGTTCATCCAGAACTTTAAGGACACGTGTAAGCAGCCAATGTCGATTGTGGACCTAACCAATTGCAAGCAGGAGGAGGGTGAATCTACAACCCATTGGGTACGCCGGGTCAAAGAGATAATACATTCATCTGATAAGATGGATGCCGGCTCAGCAGTTTTGATGTTGGAGAAAAATTGCCGTTTTGAACCTCTGAAGCAGAAGCTGGGGCGGCTTAAACGTGACTGTAATGACATGGGAACGTTGATGGCGGCTCTTGTCAAGTATGCTGATTCTGATACCACCAATGACCCGGTGTTTGACGAAGAAAAGGCAACGAAGGGAAAGAAGAACGACAACAGCAAGGGTCACCAGCATAACCCGGCGAATCAGGGAGGTAATAAACGTAAGGCTGATGAGTTTGTTGCTAATACTAATGCGCAGGGTGGTAATCAGCGGCGCAAGGGCAAACAACCCCCTCAATCGGGCGGGTCAGGCCCTATCCTTGAGCAATTGTTGAATGAACCTTGTGCGAAACACGACACCCGTGAAAAGCCGGCCACCCACCTGTGGAAGGACTGCACAATCATGAAGGTGTTTAAAAATTCAAATATGTTTGATGGGGGTCACGACCTAGGTGGCGGTTCAGGTGGCGGTGGTTTTCATGGCCCGGGCGCCGGTTCAAGTGGAGGAGTTTTCACGGTCAAGGTCATCCTGGTCACCAAGGAGGATATCATCAGCAACCCGGCCAGGGGAATCAGCAGCAGCAATCTGGTTACCAGAGCAACCCGAAGCAGTTGAGTAGCGGACAATATCATGTCTTTACTACCAGTTTATGTAAGAGGGACCATAAACTTCACAAGAGGGCCGTCAATGCCGTTGAGCCGGCAATTCCACGTTATCTACAATGGTCAGAGCAGCCTATTGTATGGAGCAGAGAGGATCACCCTCCCCGGGTTGATAATTCTGGTCACTTGGCTTTGGTGGTGGCACCTCAGGTTGGTGGATACAAGTTTACTAAGGTACTCATGGATGGAGGCAACAACATCAACATCCTCTACCATGAGACGTTCCGCCGGATGGGATTGACGGATAAGAATCTTAAACAATCCAACACAATTTTTCACGGTGTGGTACCTAGTAAGTCGGCATACCCAGTTGGTAAGATTGAGCTGGAAGTAGCCTTTGGGGATGAGTATGATTCCAGAGCGGAAAAATTAACCTTTGAGGTGGTTAATATCAAGAGCCCATATCATGCTCTGTTTGGGCGGCCGGCTTATGCCAAGTTCATGGCTCGACCGTGTTACGTATATTTGCAGCTCAAGATGCCGGGTCATAAAGGCATCATTACAGTACATGGGAGCCAGAAGATAGCCTTGGAATGTGAAGAAGGTGATGCTGCCTATGCTGAATCTGTTTGTGCAACAGAGGAGTTAAATTTTTACAAGGATCATGTTGACCCGGCAGACATGACGTCTTTAAAGAAACCAACAACAGAGCATGAGCCGTAGTTGAAATTCAAATCAGCTGATGACACTAAGTTGGTTGACTTTGTACCTGGCGACTCATCCAAACAGTTCATCATTAGCGCAAACTTGGATCCGAAATAGGAAAGCGCACTCATCGAGTTCATCCGTGAGAACCAGGACATCTTTGCATGGAAGCCTTCAGACATGCCGGGTGTCCCGAGGGAACTCGCTGAGCACACTCTTAATATCGATCCAAAATTCAAACCTGTCAGACAGTTTCTTCGACTGTTCAATGAAGAAAGACGCAATGCTATTGGGGAAGAGGTGGACCGGCTCTTGGCAGCCGGGTTCATTGTGGAGGTCTATCACCCCGAATGGTTAGCTAACCCGTTGCTTGTACTAAAAAAGAATGGCACCTAGCGTATGTGTGTGGATTACACAGATCTGAACAAGGCTTGTCTGGCTGATCCTTTTGCTCTCTCCTGTATTGATCAGATTGTTGATGCTACGCCGGGCTGCACATGGTTGAGTTTCTTGGATGCTTATTCCGGTTATCATCTGATTAAGATGGCAGTCAAGGATCAGGAGAAGACAACTTTTATAACTCCTTTTGGAGCTTTCTGCTGTGTGTCTATGCCTTTTGGGCTTAAGAGTGCCCAGGCGACTTACCCATGGTGTGTGCAGAATTGTCTTCACAATCAAATTGGGCGCAATGTTCATGCTTATGTGGATGATATAGTGGTGAAATCCAGGGAAGAGGAAACATTGGTCACAGACCTGAAGGAGACTTTTGATAATCTCCGGGTTTACAAAATGATGCTTAACCCGACCAAGTGTGTCTTTGGAGTGCCAGTCGGCAAGATTTTGGGTTTTTTGGTGTCTAACCGAGGTATTGAAGCTAACCCGGAGAAAATCAAGGCAATTACATCCCTAGCCAAACCAACCCGCGTCAATGATGTTTAGCGGCTAGCGGGTCATGTGGCTGCTTTGAGCCGGTTCATAAGCCGGTTAGGGGAAAAGGCTATGCCTCTATATCAGTTGATGAAGAAAACAGATGTTTTTGTTTGGAGCGATGCTGCGAACGCTGCTTTTGAGGATCTGAAGGCACAGCTGGCTGAGCCGCCGGTCCTGGCCGCTCCAATTGAGAAAGAGCCGCTATTGTTATACGTGGCTGCCAACTCATGGGCTGTTAGTGTGCCTATTGTGGTAGAGCGTAAGGAGGCTGGCAAAGAGCATCCGGTTCAGCGGCCAGTTTATTATGTCAGTGAAGTGCTAATTGAGTCTAAACAACGATATCCACATTGGCAGAAGCTTGTTTATGGGGTGTTCATGGTGAGCCGGAAGCTTAAGCATTACTTTTAGGGACATCCAATCACTATGGTCAGCTCTGCTCCTTTGGGAGACATTATTCAAAACAGAGAAGCCAGGGGGCGAGTCGCCAAGTGGGAAATTGAGCTTGGGTCTCATGGGTTGAAGTATGTTCCACGTACTGCAATTAAGTCTCAAGCCCTGGTTGACTTCATCAATGACTGGACAGAAATGCAGATGCCAGAAGAGAAGCCAGACAACACGTATTGGACTATTCATTTTGATGGATCCAGGCAACTGGAAGGCTCGGGGGCTGGAGTCGTATTAACTTCCCCACAAGGTGACAAATTTTGTTATGTGTTACGGTTGATGTTTCCTTGCACTAACAACGCAGCCAAGTATGAAGCCTTGCTCCATGGTCTTCGAGTGGCAAAAGAGATGAGCTTGAGCCGGATCAGATGTCTTAGTGACTCAGATCTAGTGGCTCAACAGGTATCTGGCAAGTGGGATTCCAAGGACCCTCTCATGGCGGTTTATCGCTGAGAGGTTGATGCTGTTGCAGGATATTTTAAAGGTTATCAGGTGGAACACATTGACCGTCGAAAGAACGAAGAAGCTGATGCTTTAAGCCGGCAAGGGTCTCAGCGTAAGCCGATGCCACCTAACACCATTTTGGATGTCTTGCATAACCCCTCTGTCAAGTTGCCCACTGAAGAATATTTAGCTGTTCCTGACCCGGAGGCGCAGTTGGTAGCGGCTCTTCATGTCATCCCAGATTGGACGGTGCCGTTTTGGCTTACATGACCCGGGGAGAGTTGCTAGTGGATGAGACCCTGGCTCGACATATAACCCGGCGATCTAAGTCTATGAAAATTTCGGATGGAGATTTATACCATCGCAGTGTTTCTGGAGCGTTTCAGTGGTGTGTTTCCCCTGAAGAAGGTCAAGAAATCCTTCGTGAGATCCATGAAGGCGATTGTGGTCATCACGCCGGGTCAAAATCTTTAGTGGCCAAGGTGTTTCGTCACAGTTTTTACTGGTTGACGGCTCACGCTGATGCAGAAGATCTACTCAGTAGATGTGATGGATGTCAAAAATTTGCACGACGAGCGCATGTGCCGGCTCAAGAGCTCCGGATGATTCCAATCACTTTGCCATTTTCGGTTTGGGGGCTTGACATGGTGGGGCCTTTGAAAAGGTCTAAGGATAAAAAGACACATCTCCTGGTGGCAGTTGATAAGTTCACCAAGTGGGTTGAGGCGGAGCCTATTAGTAAGTGTGATGCAGCCACGGTGGTTCAGTTCATGAAAAAAGTAATCTTCCGTTTCGGTTTTCCACATAGTATCATCACAAACAATGGCACTAATCTGTCCCAAGGGGCTATGGAAGAGTTTTGTCAGCGAGAGCACATCCGGCTTGATGTTTCTTCTGTAGCTCATCTTCAATCCAATGGTCAAGCTGAGAGAGCCAATCAGGAAATTCTGAAAGGGCTAAAACCCCGGCTTATGGTTCCTTTACAACGAACGCCGGGTTGTTGGGTAGAGGAGTTACCATCAGTGTTATGGAGCATCAATACTACGCCCAACAGGTCTACAGGTTACACACCTTTCTTCATGGTTTATGGAGCAGAAGCTGTGTTGCCTAGTTATATCCGTCATGACTCGCCCCGTGTGGTGGCTTATGTTGAAGCTAACAATGAAAAAGCCAGACAGGATGCGCTTGACTTGTTGGATGAAGAAAGAGACTTAGCAGCAGCTCGGTCAGCAATTTATCAACAGGACCTGCGTCGTTATCACAGCCGCCGGGTTAAGTCCAGGACTTTTCAGGAAGGCGACTTGGTGCTCCGGCTCATCCAAGATCTTTCAGATGCACACAAGTTATCCCCACCTTGGGAAGGACCTTTTGTGTGTCGGATTTCGGGTTTCGGCAGACCCTTGAGGTTCGAACACCGGGGTGCGCGCGGAGATCTCTCCCCTACCGATCTACGTCCGATCCTCTCGTGCGAACTAAGATGAAAATGATGAACAACACAAGAGACACGAGGTTTATACTGGTTCGGGCCACCGTTGTGGTGTAATACCCTACTCCAGTGTGTGGCGTGGTGGATTGCCTCTGGGGCTGATGATGGACAGTACAGGGGAAGAACAGCCTCACGAGGGGTGTTCTTGAGCTGGTGCAGTGTGTTCTACTTAGTCTCTACTGGGTTTCTCTCTCTTTCCCCTCTCTCTTCTTCCTTTTTCCCTTCTTTCTCTTTTTCGTCCCCCCTTTCCTTTGTGGAGGCTAGCTCTATTTATAGAGGCCCTGGGCCTCTCCCCGAATAATTGAGCGGGAAGGGTGCCAACAATTGGCCATTTTGAAGGGGAACATCTAGTACAAGTTATCCTGACCAAAGGTGGTCTTCGGCTGCCAAAAGCACTGGTGATGATGCCGTCTTGGGCTCCACAGTGACCTCTATCCGGCCGTCCGGCTGGTCTTGGTCTCGTTGCACCGGAATGGTAACCTTTGCCTGATGCCTTGGCCTGTGCTTGCGTCCTTTGCACCAAAGGGGAAACAAGGACCTTGCGCAGGCCGGCGCTTGCTTGGCGCCCTCCTGGCCTCGATCTTCATGGCTTGCGTCATGGGATCCTCGCGAGGTACCCTTGCATTGATCTCTCCGCCTCCTTGCGAGCCTTCCTGAAGAGGCTGTCTTTGAGGAAGCTTCTGGTCGTCCGCCCCACGAGGCTTGGCCCCTCACGAGGGTCTTGAGCTTGAGTTGATGAAGATGGGCCGCACTGGGCCCCCACTTGAGCCACGCCGCAGGCCGCAGGCAGGCAAGTCTGGGGACCCACATTCCCAGAACGCCGACAGTAGCCCCCGGGCCCAAGGTGCGCGCGGGCTTGGCTTAGCAGAGAAGCGAAGGGGAAAGCACGAAGCGCCGCTGGCCCTAACAGCCTGCGGCCTTGGGCGCTGTGTGGCGGTTGATTGGGCGTGGGCGTCTGCGCTTCCCACGACGCCTTGCTACGCGCCCGGCTAAGCGGACCCGTAGTTGCACATAGTTGTTCCTCCTTTGGCTGCCCGCTCTCCTCCTACCTTTCCTTCTTCTCCGAGCTCCAACCTCCGCCGCCAATCCGGCCCGAGCTCTTCCCCTTCCCCAACGCCATGGCGCCTACGAAGAAGGGAAGGGGGAAGAAGCCCGCGCCTTCGTCCTGTGCACCTCCAGCGGCGGCCCCCGCTGTCGATCGGTCAATCATACTCAACCCGAAAGCCTTGGACAAGGTCCACTCCGCCCTTGCTTCCATCTTCAACGAGTGCGGCCGGACCACAGTTTGGCCCGCATCCCGTGCCTTTCTTGCTAGGACCGTCACGGAGGTCCGATTCTTCGCCGATGCCCTATGGGCGGGTCTAGTTCCCCCCTTTTCTGCTTTCTTCAATGCTGTGCTCTCCCATTACCAGATCCACATGATGCACCTCGGGCCGGAGTCCATTACCCTTCTGGCCGTCTTTGCTTTCATGTGCGAGGCGATGATAGGCATCCCTCCTTCTGTTGCCCTGCTGTGCCACTTCTTTTCTTTGCGCCTGAGCGATCCCACTCAGTGCTCGGGGTGTGTAAGCTTCTTCGCCGTGCCTAAGACGACTGCTTCAGGGATTGACTTCGGCCTTCCACCTTCTCAGGCCAGGTTCAGAGAGCGGTGGCTGTACGTGGACGTCGGGGTGCCCAGCCCCTTGCTCTCGCACCCGACCTTGCCTGTTGTTCCCAACCTAGGCTGGGGTCATGAACCGCTCGCGAGCCCCCGGCTCGCTTTCGTCTAGCGCCGCTTCCAAAGTTTGAGGGCGCACAATGTGACAGCGCCCAAGGTGGTGAGGGAGTTCCTTCTGTGTTGCATTGCTCCTCTCCAGCGCCACTCTCATCGGATGTGGGACTTTGCGGGGTGCGGAGACCGCATGCGGCTTCAGGAGGAGGATTTGGTGCCCGAAGTGCTGCGGACGGTGCTTCAGGTCTTGACTGGTGATCCTTCCCCAGGCAGCCTACGGAGCGCTGGCGTCCTCCTGTACCTTTGTTCTAGCAGGGCTGATTTCATGAAGCAAATGCCCAGCTTCAACGAGTGGGGACTGCGCCCGGCTGGCCTCACTGGGCCACGCGAGAACCCAGTTGCCGTGGTTGTTCCCCCCGCCGCCCACAACGGTCCTTCCTCAGGCGACAGGGCGGGAGAGAGCCGACGGGAGCTGAGGTGGCTGATGTCGAGGTGGTGGCACCGCGTGAAGCCTCGGAGGCGATGTCTCCCGAGGCCCGCCCTGGGCGGCGATTGATGCAGGGTTTTGGCCTTCGGCTCCTAAGGCCGGGGCTCCCGAGCCCCCAGCCGTTCTTCGCGAGGCGATGCCCGACGGTGCCCCAAAAGCTAACTCCTCCAGCACCGACAATCCTGAGGCTTCTTCTGTGCCCCTGGCCGACCCCCGCCCCAGGTGCTTGGGTCGGTTTCGTGTAGACTTCGAGGCCCTTCGCAAGAGGAAGGAGGCCTCAGGTGGCAGCGACCGCCCTTGCCGCTTGTTGAGGCGCAGGAAGTACTTTGCCATGGACGAGTAAGCCTTCTTCTTTCCCTGTTCATTCGCTCTGTTATCCTTGTGGCTGATTGTGGCCCTTCAGGTCCCGCCTTGCTGAGCCCGCCGAGTCGACCCAGGAGCCGGCCCCCGCAGCTCTGCCCCCTTTGCTGGCTCCGGGTCCGCCGAGCTCGGGTGGCGCCCTCGCCGCTGGACCGGTTGGTGGAGTGATCTGCTCCATAGGGCGCCTCGAGCTTGCTCGCCCGATGCCCTTTCTTCGCGAGTCTTCTTGGGGCGCGTCAGGCTTGCCCCGCGCCCCTTCTCTGGTCATAGAAGGCGAATGGCTGAGGTCTGTCCTTGGTTCCTCCTTCATGGGTGGATCGACGCCGGGCCGGACTTTTAGTGCGGTCCATCCGGCGACGGCTGGGGCGGCAGCCCCCTGCCCCACGCCTGGAGGGGGCTTACCGCCTCGGGGCCCTCTGCATGCTCCAGCGGAAGAGGGTGATGTGGAAGATGTGCTCAAGCGCGCTGGGGAGCGTCGTGCCCTTCATGAAGAGTTCCTCCAGGGGGCGGCGGACGCGGTGAACCTGGTCGGAGTAGATCTTGCTGCCGAGGATGCGTGCCTCGAGGCTGAAGGCCTGCGCCTTGCTGAGGAGAGGCGCAAGATGAAGGTTGCCATTGCCCTCGCGTGTCATCAACATGACCTCGACAACGCGAAGGCCGAAGCGTCACTAGCGGCCTCGCGGGAGGCCTGCTCCCGGGCCGTCGAGGAGGCTCGGGAGGCGGACCGATGACGCAAGGATGTGGAGGAGCACGTATGGGAGCTCCAAGCCTGGAGCAACTCCCTGGAGCAGCAAATAGAGCTGCACCACGCGGCCCTTGGGTCGATGCAGGAGGCCGCCGTCGACCGGGCGGAGCTCCAAAGGCGCGAGGAGGCACTGACGCTCGAGGCCGCCGAGCACAGCCTTAACCTGGAGCGGTTGGAGACGAGGGAGCGCCTGGCGGCCCAGGCGGAGGACGACGTTGCGGCGCGCGAAGCCCGGGTCCAGGAAGAGGTCGACCGCCGTGTGGCGGGAAATCGCTCAGCCCTCGAGCACGAATACGAGGTGAGGTCGATGCTGATCAGGGCCGAGGCTGAGGGCAGGACAACGGCCATCAAGGCCAAGTTGGTTGAAGAGACGCGGCGTGCGGATTCCTCCGCAGCCGCCCTTGGTGCGGCACAGGCGGAGCTGTCCTCTTCCTAGGCTGAGCTGCTTCTTCTTCAACGGAGGGTCGATGACGCCGAGGCCATTGCACGGCAGAACGAGGACGTGATCCGCCAGTGGAGGGTTCTGGAGCACGAGCATGCTCCCATGCTTCAGATGCTTAGGGAGAGGGCCAACTCAGCCTTAGGCGAGATTTGCAAGGCTGCCGCTAAGGAGCCGCACGAGGCCAGCTACGCAGGCAATCTTCGGTTCTTCACTGACGCGGTGATGCTTCTGGAGGATCGTTCCGAGAGAGCCCGCGGGCTTGTTGAGGAGAGGAGCCTAGCCCTGCTTAGGCGCGTCTTCTCCTGTGTCTTCAGCCATTTGCAGGAGATGGACCCCCACTTCGACTTTGATGCTGCCATCGCGCCTGTGCCCACAGCTGTACGGGGCGACCTGGCGCAGTGGGTGGAGAACAACATGGACGCCCTTGTCAGGGCCTTCGCGTCTGATGATGATGGTGTGGTCGTGGGTGCCGACGAAGGCGGCGTTGTAGATGAGCCTGGTGCTAACGGAAACGCAGGAGGTGGGGGCGACGACGTCAGTGATGCCAGTGACGCTTCCGTGGATCCCCTAGAAGACACGGTGTGCGATATGTCCGACTGACCGAATGTCTCTGCAGTTTATCCTGCATGAAGAAGACTCGGGCTTGGCCCTGAAGAATATAAGAGCATTTTGGGAGGGGAGGCCCCTCATGTAAAGATTTGTAATCCGTACTATGGTGAGCACAACGTTATGCGTGAGTTTAGTCGCTAGCCCGGTGATGGTTCGGTTGATTCATTTACCTTCCGGCCCTGGCGTGCCCTGAGCGGGCCTGCGGGGGGATGCTATGCCTCCGGCGTCCCCCGATTAACCTACTGATCCTGTGATGAGGACCTCCGGAGAGGGTGCGGAGACAGTGGTCCCGGTTGTAGGCATGCCTAGCCCGGCCCGGCTCACGAGGGGCTCGTGAGGGGGTCAGCTGACGCTAGCTTGGGGTGTAAATCCGAAACCAGAATGCAAGAGATTGCTCGAACGAGACTAAACACCCCCTCCCCGAATGCACGCAAGCTTCGAACACAAATCCAACTTAAATCCAAACCGAAGAAACTTGCCGACAAGGAAGAAGCAAAAAAGCAAGAAGGCAGAAGAAAAGCAAAAAAGCCACGTCCGGCACCTAGTCTAGTCTTCGACGTCTTCTCACCAGCGCGGAGCTAAGTGCTGCCACTGGGCGTGGGCGGGAGCCCCAGGGCCTAAGGCCGGCGCTCCTGAGACTCCGGGGCGTGTATAGCCCCACACATTATTACGTGAGAGTGTCACGGGGGCGGTGAGCTTCACAGGCACTGGGCCTTCTTCACAGGTACTGGCCTTGCTTCATATCGCAAGATGAGGGCCCCGCCTTGTGCCTCACTCTGCCGCCATTGACGGCGACTGGAAACAAAGGACGATGCCAATGGGGTAGAGCGGTCGCCAGCAGTTCCCCCGACGACCACGGGTCCTCTACCGGGGGCAGGCCATGGGGCACCTCCCCGGCAGAGGGCCTACCTCCTGAGAACACCTTGATCTGACCACCGCAAGGGTGAGCCCGGATCTCGGCCCCTCTCCTGCAGCCCCCTGCGCCCTCCTCCTGAGGGATAAGGGGCTGCAGTGTTGGGGCAGGCAGCCGCTGCGGCGACCTGTACCTCCTGCGACCCATGGTTAGTGTAAGCTTGCTCCTGAGGGATGAGTGGTACCCAATAGTTGCTGCTGTCGGCGCGGTTGTCGATGCGCTCTTGGGGTTCCTGAAAGAGCTCGGCTTCCGGCGCCTCCTCGTCCCAGCCGGGCCCGAGGAACGAGCCATGACCTTCTTCCAATACGCGCCCTTGATCCACCAGGCGGGGTACATAAGCCTCCGGGGCGACCACCTCATGGGCCTCGCTGTAGCGCCTGACAAGCCGCACAGTCTGACTTGGAGTGCCGCCTTGTAGGTGATGGCGTGGTGGTCACCGCGCCGGCCTTGGGAAGGGCCGACGCGATCAGCCGCCCGGTGCTGGCGGAGGTATTGGCGCTGGACCGACCCTGGGACCCGCCTAAAGTTGCGTGGGCGCGCATAATGCCATCGTGCGACCTGTCCTGGATCTGGGGCGGCAGCTGGATGCAGAAAGGGGGCGCTCCTGAGGCGGCGGCGTCCAGGAGCTCGGCCACTCGCTCCAACAACACGTCGCGGCCACCTTCCAGCAAGCGGCAACGTAGTAGCTCTCGGGCCACCGTGAGCGCGGCCCTGGAGTTCGCCTGCTCCTATCGGGTGTATGGTGTCGTGGCAGCGGCGTGGTTCGAGGCCCTTACTGCGGCCCGCACCTGCCGCGGCGTGAGGGCAGGCGGTGTCTGGCCGTGTCGCTCGTGCCCCGCAGCGCTCTGCGGGGCGTGAGCTGCCTGAGGCGCAAGGTTGAGGTCGCCCTGAGACGGCGGCACGGCGTGGGCGGGCCACGCCGCCCAGCGGTCGGCGTTGGCAGCCGGGTTGCTTGACATCTGGGTGGCGAAGCGGCGGAACACGATGCGGAGGAAGGACTCTGGCGCACCCCTACCTGGTGCACCAAATGTCGGATTTCGGGTTCCGGCAGACCCTTGAGGTTTGAACACTGGGGTGCGCGGAGATCTCTCCCCTACCGATCTACGTTCGATCCTCTCGTGCGAACTAAGATGAAAATGATGAACAACACAAGAGACACGAGGTTTATACTGGTTCGGACCACCGTTGTGGTGTAATACCCTACTCTAGTGTGTGGCGTGGTGGATTGCCTCTGGGGCTGATGATGGACAGTACAGGGGAAGAACAGCCTCACGAGGGGTGTTCTTGTGCTGGTGCGGTGTGTTCTACTTAGTCTCTACTGGGTTTCTCTTTCTTTCCCCTCTCTCTTCTTCCTTTTTTCCCTTCTTTCTCTTTCTCGTCCCCCCTTTCCTTTGTGGAGGCTAGCTCTATTTATAGAGGCCGTGGGCCTCTCCCCGAATAATTGAGCGGGAAGGGCGCCAACAATTGGCCATTTTGAAGGGGAACATCTAGTACAAGTTATCCTGACCAAAGGTGGTCTTCGGCTGCCAAAAGCACTGGTGATGACGCCGTCTTGGGCTCCACGGTGACCTCCGTCCGGCCGTCCGGCTGGTCTTGGTCTCGTTGCACCGGAATGGTAACCTTTGCCTGATGCCTTGGCCTGTGCTTGCCCCCTTTGCACCAAAGGGGAAACAAGGACCCTGCGCAGGCTGGCGCCCGCCTGGCGCCCGCCTGGCCTCGATCGTCATGGCTTGCGTCATGGGATCCTCGCGAGGTACCCTTGCATTGATCTCTCCGCCTCCTCGCGAGCCTTCCTGAAGAGGCTGTCTTTGAGGAAGCTTCCGGTTGTCTGCCCCGCGAGGCTTGGCCCCTCGCGAGGGTCTTGAGCTTGAGTTGATGAAGATGGGCCGCGCTGGGCCCCCACTTGAGCCACGCCGTAGGCCGCAGGAAGGCAAGTCTGGGGACCCCCGTTCCCAGAACACCGACATTGTGGTCAGCAAAAATTTAAACAATGGGTCATACTACCTCATTGACGTTTGAGAACATGCAGTCTCACGTAAGTCGGAAGAGGAGACCCGCCGGCCATGGAACATTGCTCAACTTCGGCCATATTACACCTAGGCCACCGGCTCTCTACATGTACATACGTTCACGTTGTATATACTATGATAAGCAATAAAGTAAGACCATCGGTCACTTTTCTTTTCACAGACTATGCATCTTTATTATTTCTTATTTACAAATGACTATTAAGGAGTTGATCATGTTTGAATCAAGTTTAACCTTTTTGGTCCATCTTATGATCGTATCCGAATCTAGCTGTAAAATCTCATGGTCACTTGGGGGCTTCCTGTTCAAACATAGGTCGTATTCGAACCAAAGAGAACATAGCTGTCGTAACCCTTTTGATCGGCTCAAGGCCAAACTCACTTGGGGGCTTCTTGATCGTATCCGAATCATAGCTTAACCCCTTTTGAGTTCGACTTGGATCGTATTCGAATTAGGGTCGTTAAAAATCTCTCAAGGTCATTTGGGGGCTTCCTGTTCAAACATAGGTCGTATTTGAACCAAAGAGAACATGGCTATTGGTACCCTCTTGATCGGCGCAACGCCAAAGCCATTGGGGGCTATATGGTCGTATTCAAACCTTAGCTTAACCCCTTTGGTCCGGTTTACTGATCGTATTCGAATCAGAAACCTCCAACCTTTTGAATACAGAGTTAAGATTATATTTATTATATGTTGCTTGCCCTTTAGCTTTTGTTGTTTCAATATTACAAATAAGATAGTCTGGTTTTCTTCACCGGCTCAATTATTGGACAACATAGCCGTCCGGGTTATTCAAGCCGGTGGTTCAAGGATCCAAAGGTATGAGCTACTAAGATATGATGATCATTGAGTATTTGAGAAGTATTAACTTTTCATACATATGGAAGTATCAAGTTCATCACCCGGATTATTTAAATCGGTGATCTAAGGATCAACAAGGACAAGGTATGGTTCTTACTTATACGCGCTTACCTGCTGCGTTAACTCAAGAGTTAGTATTAACCCTTATCCTTTATTTATATTTATCTCTTTTTTATTGAGGTAAATATATGGGCTGTAAATGAGGTGTTTAAACCTGTTTGGTCCTAAACCGCCTTGCCAGTCTTTTCCTTGTATTCAGAGGAAGAGAGTTCAAACATTGCAGAGACAAACATTAAACGATGCATACATTGACATCTGCAAGCAGATTCACATAGAAGTATTTTATGCGCGATGGCATAAGCAAACATGCGGTGTTTTAGCAACTAAGTTATTACAAGGATTTTTTAAGCCCATGAAGATGATCATCGTCCCTCCCTCGCCGGTTCAACACCTTCTGTTTGCTGGAAGTTGGATTTTGACCAATCAAAGCCGTTCATGGCGACAAATTCGACTTTATCGTCAATCAAGCCGACCGGGTCAATCTCCGGGGCAAAGGTATTTTCTCTCATTGGTGGGATCAGATCTGCTACTCTCTATGAAGGAGTGGCCATCTTCTTATTTTCACTATCAAAACCCGGCTGGTACTTGTCTACATTGGTGTCATCTGCAAGACTAGTCGCGTGAGGCCGGACTTCGCGTACGCAAGCTATGAAATCATCCTGATCAAACGGGGACCCGTCCTCTTTCACAGTAGGGTAACCTCTTGCTACATCCATCGAGTCTAGGTCTGGCACCCAAGCCTTGGAGCGGCTTAGGGCAGTCAAAGCTCCGGCTCGTGCGCAGGAGCGCTTTACTTCTTGGAATCTGGCAGGAAGGATGGACAGCTTCTTCAGGACATCGCTGAGCCGGTTGGGCCCTTGATTTGTAGGAGAGATAGCGGCCAGAGCCCGTTGTGCACCGATATACAATTGTTCAACCAAGGTGTACACTGCCTTCAGTTTAATCAGCGGGTCTTGGCTCAGATTCTTACTTCGAGGGCCTGCGTAAATTTTTACAGAATCAGTTGGCGGATTATACTCCGTTTTGGCAAAAAATATACAAAAGGTCAGATCAGGCAGCTTACCGAAGATAGCAGCAACCATCTAAGACACCCGACCCTTTAAACCGTTCAGCTCTGTTGAAATTTCTTTCAGAGCTGTTTCGGCTGTTTCAGCTTGTCGGGTCAGCAGTGTTTTCTCATTTTCCCAAGTCTTCTCCTTGGCAGCAAAGCTGGTCTTCAAATTTTCCATTGTAGAAAGGCTTGCTTGCAGTTTGGAGGTGGAAGATTTGATTTCTGTCTCCTGACTTGCTAGCCGGGTCTTTGCGTCAGTCAATTGAGAGTTCAATTTAGACAAGGCGTTCTGTAAAACATTCAGATGGGTCAAGAATTGGTTTCAAATTCAAAATTTTATGTTCAAGATTCAAGTCTCAAGTACTTTACAGAAAACCACTTGACACTTGGGGGCTAATGTATGCCAAATCAAATTTCTACGACTTTACAAACATATTTAAAGTCCCAAGTCCCTTACAAAGTAACATCACTTGGCACATGGGGGATAATGTATATAGTTCAGTGAGTTTATCAAGATTAAGACGGAGTATTAAGTGTTTTGAAGACGATTTCAAAAACAAATTTAAACAAATTTCCGATTCATTTGTGATCAAAATGAACCGGTCCTTGGGGACTACAAGTGAAGCTCTGTTTTATTATAGTCAAGCAAAGATTCAGAAGTAAAAGTCTTGGCCTATATTTTCAAAGTCTACAGATTATTTTTCCGGTTCTTTCATAATCTGCAGACTTGGGGGCTGAAGGAATACAAGTAAACCGGAGAAACATACCTCATACTTCAACTGAAGTTGCTTGACCATCTCAATCTCAAATTCACGACTGGAGTGTACATGACTGAGATAGCCGGATAAAATATCACTGGCATTGAGACGGTCATAATTGGCAATGTCAAAGCGACCTTTCTGCCTCTCCAACGCCTCTTGCTTCACTGTACAGCGAGCCAATGCGGTTGGGTTCCCCGGCTCAACAAAGCGGCTCCCAGTAACTTGAACATCTTGCGCAGTTGGAGACAGCGGGTTGGTTGAACTTGCCGGACCAGCTGTAGAGGAATTCACTGTGGCTTCATCAAAAATCGGTTCAGGAGGGTTTGCCTCATTGTCAATAGGCGGGTGCTCTGGGGCGTTAGCCAATGGAGAAGGCGGCCTAGCCGGTTCAGATGTTAGCACTGGCGGATCTTCCACCAGTTTTGCCGCCTTCGCCTTCTTGGATTTAGCCTGGCCGCTAAGGAAAAGTATTGCAGGATTGTCAACATAAAAGATACAATTGAGCAACCCGGAAGAGAGAATGATTTCTGATTACCCAGGAGCAGTCTTGAAAGCCGGAAATTGTGTTTGTGATGAATCGCCTAAAGAACGAGACACCTCCTGGAAGGATAAAAGAAAAAAGTTATACAAGGAGAAGGATTCATTCGAACGAGTTAAAGACAGTAATAAGTAAACCTCGTTCGGGCGTTTCCGAGGGGTCTGTCGAAGGATGACAACCGGTTCATCTTCAGTCCCAACTTCACGGCGGCTCTCATGTTGCTATTTTTTCAAATGAAAGTTGGGATCCAAGTGAGCTAAGGGGTTAGAAAACCTTACTTTACGGATCACTCATCGAACTTTGTGTCTTGGTAAGGGCTCTGAGTCAGAGGAAATGATAGTTACCTTTGCTTCCCCGGCCTGACTGGCCCCAGTGTCATCCTGGTAAGCATCAGTGTCAATAAGATTGTTAAAAAATTGGCCAAGGGAATCAAGGGCTATCTTCGAGTCAGACGTGTCATCAAGTTTCATTAAATCTTCAGCAGTGGTCTTCTTTTTCTTCTTCGATCTCCGAGTCGATTTCTTGGCGTTCATGGCGGCGAGTTTCGCCTTCTTGGCAGCTTCATGATCATATTTCACTTTCCAAAAGTCAGAGTTGGCCTACAAAGACAAGAGGAAGGATCAGTGATAAACAATGTGGCTGGACAAAATACAAAGGAAAAAAGATCAAAATAAACTTACTTCTGGTACCGGGTTAAGCTTACAGAAGGGATTTAACCCAATAATACTACAATATTCATATTTCGCATTCACCAGAAAGGTTTGACATTGAGACAATGTCCTCTTCGGTTAATTGAACCGGGGAATGACGGAGAGAATCGTCCGGGTCTCCACCATATTCATACATCAATTTTGAATGACGGCTTAATGGAATAATCTGCCATGAGATCCAGCAGCGGGTTAGATCGACTCCGGTTAAACCGTTCCCCAACAAACCGTTGATTCTTCTGATAGAGGGAAGCAGCTTCTTGCGTTCAGCAACTGTAAGTTTATCTGGCAGTATGAACTTGGAGTCAAGAGGGTCAGGGCGGTAACCCGGCAGTGGCTTCTCATTGGCGGGTGAGATGTCCTGACAGTAAAACCAAGTTTGGTTCCAGTCCTTTGGGTGACTTGGTAAAACTATAAGAGGGAAGACAGCACTCTGCCGGCGTTGAATTGAGATGCCTCCAAGCTCCAAGCTAAGGCCGTTGGTACATTCGTTCTACCGATTCAGATAGAAGTATTCTCTAAATAGTTCTACAGTTGGCTCTTGCTGAAGATATACCTCACAGAGTACTTGGAAGTTACAAATATTGGATATGGAATTGGGCCCAATATCCTGAGGATGGAGTTTGAAGAAGTGAAGAACTTCTCTGAAAAACTTTGAACCGGGCGGTGAGAAACCATGGTTCATGTGGTCAGTAAAGACAATCACTTCACCATCTTTTGGATGTGGCTGTTCTTCTTCCGGGTCAGGAGCACGATAAGACATGATGTTTTTGAGGGCAGAAACCCAATGAGGAAGAACTCTTTTAAACGATCCTCAGTTATGGTTGAGGGGACCCAATTGCAGATGGTGGGTGTCTTTGACGGCATGATGTGCAAGGGACTGAAAGAAAAAACAACAACATACCGGTTCAGTTTATGGCAAAATTAACAGTTAAAGGTTAAAGATGTAAAACAAGTAACGGCGGCTTAACTAAGGGCTAATGACATATAAGGAAAAGAAAGCCGGAGTGGTAAGCCGCCATGACTACAGATTTTCTCAGAAAGCAGATTCAGCTAAGTGTTGGCATAAACAAGTTTCACCAAGCTATCATTATTATTTTGGATCAAATGGCTGTTCCAAAATGGAAATATTCTAGACCTAAAAACCTAGTACAGATGAGTTCGTCGGCTATAAAGAAGCATCTATACAGGTAAAAGGGATCTATTGATATCAAAAATGAATGCCAAACAGCTACCGCGCGAGTTATATTTCTTTTTTTTGGATCAAAAGAAGTTTTGAAGAAGATCTACAAGATGATCCGTGGCGAACAAGTGAAGAACACTGAAGAACTCGCAAACCTAGAACAGATCTAGGTGCGTGAGAGAGAAGAAACTTACAAGATGTAGGCCTGCCGCGAAGAGTCGCCTCGTTCTCTGGACGAAGTCAGGGTGATGCAGCGGCCAAGCTTGAGGACAACGATGAGAGTTGCGGCGGCGGCGGAGCTCGAGCAGCGGCGGAGGTTGCGAGAGGAAGAAGATGAGGAAGAGAGGAGAATGGAAGAAACCGGTCGCGTGCCTATTTATAAGGGTAGATGCGAACAGACGGGCGCGAAAATCAAGGGAGGACCAAAATAATGATTGTCCGGCTAAACGAACGCCTCGATTCTCAGGAAGCATTAAAGATAAAAGATCCGTTGGAAGATGACATCATGAAAGTTATTTGAGTTTTCAAAAGATGACGTCACGGCGGGTTACAGGGTTTTTTCAGAACAGAAGATGGATTTCATCTAAGTATTGAAGATTGACAAAGAACAAAGTTAAAAGTCAACCTAGGGCCTAATGTCGGGGATATTACTACCAGTATGACCCGCCCAAGAGGGGCCGGGTCAACCCTAATGGCGGGTTACATAAGAAGCCCAGTATACATTCAAGATGATAGTTTATTAAACATATAGAAGGCCCAAAGGGCTGGGGCCGGCTTAAGGCCCGTTATTGTAAACCGCCATATGTAAAGACTTGTAAAGAAAGGCATGTAAAGGAAGTCACCGAGCCGGACACGATTATGAGCCAGCCGGGACTCTGTAGGCTGCGAGGCGTCAACCCATGTATATAAGGGGACGACCCGGTGGCGGCTTAGGACAAGAAACAACCAAACCGATAACCAAGCCGGCGAGTAAGCCCCTTGGAGATCGAAACCTCAGCAATTCCAATCCCAACTAGACGTAGGCTTTTACCTTCATCATAAGGGGCCGAAGTAGTATAAAAACTCTCTCGTGTGTCCTTTGTCCCGATTAACCCCTTTAAGCTTCCTAGTGCGATGGCCCTATGATTAAGTCCTTGCTCTAGGACATCTGTCGTGTCAACTCCACGACAAAATTACTGTTGAGCAATTGACAGAATTGAGCATAGTTACGAGAATATCTAGGTTTGATCATGTATATAGGCATCACGTCCGAGACAAGTAGACCGAAACGATTCTGCATCTACTACTATTACTCCACTCATCGACCGCTATCCAGCATGCATCTAGAGTATTAAGTTAAAAACAGAGTAATGCCTTAAGCAAGATGACATGATGTAGAGGGATAATTTCATGCAATATGATAAAAATCCCATCTTTTTATCCTCGATGGCAACAATACAATACGTGCCTTGCTGCCCCTTCTGTCACTAGGAAAGGACACCGCAAGATTAAACCCAAAGCTAAGCACTTCTCCCATGGCAAGAACAACCAATCTAGTAGGCCAAACCAAACTGATAATTCGAAGAGACTTGCAAAGATAACCAATCATACATAAAAGAATTCAGAGAAGATTCAAATATTATTCATAGATAGACTGGATCATAAACCCACAATTCATCGGTCTCAACAAACACACCGCAAAAAGAAGATTACATCGAATAGATCTCCACAAGAGAGGGGGAGAACATTGTATTGAGATCCAAAAAAGAGAGACGAAGCCATCTAGCTACTAGCTATGGACCCGTAGGTCTGATGTAAACTACTCACACTTCATCAGAGGGGCTTGGATGATGATGTAGAAGCCCTCCGTGATCGATGCCCCCTCCAACGGAGCTCCGGAACAGGCCCCAAGATGGGATCTCATGGATACAGAAAGTTGCGGCAGTGGAATTAGGTTTTTGGCTCCGTCCCCGATCGTTTGGGGGTACGTGGATATATATAGGAGGAAGAAGTACGTCGGTGGAGCTTCGAGGGGCCCATGAGGCAGGGGGCGCGCCCTGGGGGGGGGGGGCGCCCCTACCCTCGTGACCACCTCGTGGCTTTCTTGACGGAGGGTCCAAGTCTCCCGGATCTTATCTGATGAGAAAATCACGTTTCCGAAGGTTTCATTCCGTTTGCACTCCGTTTGATATTCCTTTTCTTCGAAACCCTAAAAATAGGCCAAAAAACAGCAATTCTGGGCTGGGTCTCCAGTTAATAGGCTAGTCCCAAAAATAATATAGAAGTGGAAAATAAAGCCCAATAATGTCTAAAACAGTAGATAATATAGCATGGAGCAATAAAAAATTATAGATATGTTGGAGACGTATCAAGCATCCCCAAACTTAATTGTGGTATGAATATTTAGATCCAAAAGATTCAAGACAAAAGTTCATATTGACATAAAAATGATAATACTTCAAGCATACTAACTAAGCAATAATGTCTTCTCAAAATAACATGGCCAAAGAAAGTTCATCCCTACAAAATCATATAGTTTAGTCATGTTTCATTTTCGTCACACAAGAATGCTATCATCATGCAAAACCCCGATGAAAAGCCATGCAATTGTTTCATACTTTAGTAATCTCAAACCTATAAACTTTCACGCAATATATGAGCGCGAGCCATGGACATAGCACTATGGGTGGAATAGAATATAATGAGGGGGGTTATGTGGAGAAGACAAAAAAGGAGAAAGTCTGACATCAACGAGGCTAAGCAATGGGCTATGAAGATGCCCACCGATTGATGTTAATGCAAGGAGTAGGGATTGCCATGCAACGGATGCACTAGAGCTATAAATGTATGAAAGCTCAACAAAAGAAACTAGTGGGTGTGCATCCAACTTGCTTGCTCACGAAGACCTAGGGCACTTGAGGAGGCCCATTGTTGGAATATACAAGCCAAGTTCTATAATGAAAAATTCCCACTAGTATATGAAAGTGATAACATGAGAGACTCTCTACTATGAAGATCATGGTGCTACTTTGAAGCACAAGTGTGGTAAAAGGATAGTAACATTGTCCCTTCTCTATTTTTCTCTCATTTTTTGGGCCTTCTCTTTTTTATGGCCTTTCTCTCTCTTTTTGGGGCCTTTTTTTATGGCCTTTATTTTTTTTATTTATTCCTCACTTGGGACAATGCTCTAATAATGATGATCATCACACTTCTATTTATTTACAATTCAATGATTACAACTCCATACTAGAACAAAGATGACTCTATGTGAATGCCTCCGACGGTGTACCGGGATATGCAATGAACCAAGAGTGACATGTATGAAAGAATTATGAACGGTGGCTTTGCCACATATACTATGTTAACTACATCATCAAGCTAAGCAATATGACGATGATGAATGTGTCATGATGAACAGAATGATGGAAAGTTGCATGGCAATACATCTCGGAATGGCTATGGAAATGCCATAATAGGTAGGTATGGTGGCTGTTTTTAGGAGGATATAAGGAGGTTTATGTGTGAAAGAGCATATCATATCACGGGGTTTGGATGCACCAGCGAAGTTTGCGCCAACTCTCTATGTGAGAAAGGGCAATCCATGGTACCGAAGAGGCTAACAAGGATGGAAGGGTGAGAGTGCGTATAATCCATGGACTCAACATTAGTCATAAAGAACTCACATACTTATTGCAAAAATCTACAAGTAATCAAAAACCTCGGCACTACGTGCATGCTCCTATGGGGATAGATTTGTAGGAAAAGACCATCGCTTGTCCCCGACCGCCACTCGTAAGGAAGACAATCAAATAACACCTCATGATTCAAATTTGTTGCATAACGTTCACTATACGTGCACAAGTATTTATCACAAAACCTCAACACAAGTATTTATCAATTTCACAACTACTCAACTAGCATGACTTTGATATTATTACCTCCATATCTCAAAACAATCATCAAGCATCAAACTTTTCTTAGTATTCAACATGGTCATAAGAAAGTTTTATTATTAATCTTGCATACCAAGCATATTAGGATTTTAAGAAAATTACCATGCTATTAAGACTCTCAAAATAATCTAAGTGAAGCATGAGAGATCAATAGTTTCTATAAAAAAAATCCACCACCGTACTCTAAAAGATATAAGTGAAGCACTAGAGCAAAACTATAAAGCTAAAAAGATATAAGTGAAGCACATAGAGTATTCTATCAAATTCCAAATCATGTATGGCTCTCTCGAAAGGTGTGTACAGCAAGTATGATTGTGTTGGACTAACAAGCAAAGACTCAAATCATAAAAGACACTCCAAGCAAAACACATATCATGTGGTGAATAAAAATATAGCTCCAAGTAAAGTTACCAATAGAAGTAGACGAAAGAGGGGATGCCTTCCGGGGCATCCCCAAGCTTTATCTTTTAGGTGTCCTTAGATTATCTTCGGGGTGCCATGGGCATCCCCAAGCTTAGGTTCTTGCCACTTCTTGTTCCATAATCCATCAAATCTTTACCCAAAACTTGAAAACTTCACAACACAAAACTTAAAGTAGAAAATCTCGTGAGCTTCGTTAGTGAAAGAAAACAAAAGACCACTTCAAGGTATTGTAATGAACTAATTATTTATTTATATTGGTGTTATACATACTGTATTCCAACTTCTCTATGGATTATAAACTATTTTACTAGCCATAGATTCATCAAAATAAGCAAACAACACACGAAAAACAGAATCTGTCAAAAACAGAACAGTCTGTAGTAATCTGTAGCTAGCGCAAGATCTGGAACCCAAAAATTCTAAACTAAATTGCTGGACGTGAGCAATTTATCTATTAATCATATGCAAAAAGAATTAACTAAATATCACTTTCAAAATAAAAATGACAGCAGTTCTCGTGAGCGCTAAAGTTTCTGTTTTTTACAGCAAGTTCAATCAAGACTTTCCCCAAGTCTTCCCAACGGTTCTACTTGGCACAAACACTAATTAAACACAAAAAACAAAACCAAAACAGAGGCTAAATAATTTATTTATTACTGAAAAGGATCAAAAATCAAGGAATAAAAATAAAATTGGGTTGCCTACCAACAAGCGCTATCGTTTAACGCCCCTAGCTAGGCATAACAAGCAAGAATAGATCTAGGTATTGCCATCTTTTGTAGGCAATCCATAAGTGGATCTCATAATAGATTCATATGGTAATTTTATTTTACTTCTAGGAAAGTGTTCCATGCCCTTTTTTAATGGAAATTTAAATCTAATATTCCCTTCCTTCATATCAATAATTGCACCAACCGTTCTAAGGAAAGGTCTACCAAGAATAATAGGGCAAGAAGGATTGCAATCTATATCAAGAACGATAAAATCTACGAGCAGATAATTCCTATTTGCAACAATAAGAACATGATTAATTCTTCCCATAGGTTTCTTAATAGTGGAATCCGCAAGATGCAAGTTTAGAGAGCAATCATCAAAATCACGAAAATCTACTAAATCACACAAAGTTTTGGGAATAGTAGAGACACTAGCACCCAAATCACACAAAGCATTAAACTCATATTTTTTAATTTTAATCTTAATAATTGGTTCCCACCCATCATAAAGTTTTCTAGGGATAGAAACTTCCAATTCAAGTTTTTCTTCATAAGATTGCATCAAGGCATCAATGATATGTTTAGTAAACGATTTATTTTGACTATAAGCGTGAGGAGATTTTAGCACGGATTGCAACAAGGAAATACAATCAATTAAAGAGTAATTTTCATAATTAAATTCCTTGAAATCCATAATAGTGGGTTTAGCAACATCTAGGGTTTTAATTTCTTCAATCCCACTTTAATCAAATTTAGCATCAAGATCAAAAAATTCCGAATTCTTAGAACGCCTTCTAGGTAAAGGTGGATCATATTCAGTCCCATCATTATCAAGATTCATATTGCAAAACAAAGATTTAATAGGGGACACATCAATAACTTTTAGATCTTCATCATTATTTTCATAGGAATCTGGTTTAGCAGCCATCTTATTAACTAAGGTACCTTGCATATCCGAAATTTCAACAGTTAATTTTTCAATATGGGCAATTTGGGACCTTATACCATCAAATTCTTTAGACATATCATTGAGCTCTTTATTCATATAATTCAAGAAACTTTTTTTTCCTTAAGCTGATTTCTAAAGAAATTATTATGCTCAAATTGCAGAACCATAAACTTCCTGACGTTGTTTTCGATCTCCTCTAACCTTTTAAGGTGAAGATCACCAAATCTAGGTAGAGCCATCGTGACAAACAAGCAAACTAGCACATGAGCAAACAAAAAGGCAAATGGATAAAGAGAGGGAGGATAGAGAGAGAGGGGGCAAATAAAACAGCAAGGGTGAATTGGGGGAGAGGAAAACGAGAGGCAAATGGCAAATAATGTAATGCGGGAGATAGGGATTGTGATGGGTACTTGGTATGTTGACTTTTGTGCAGACTCCCCGGCAACGGCGCCAAAAATTCTTCTTGCTACCTCTTGAGCACTGCGTTGGATTTCCCCGAAGAGGAAGGGATTATGCAGCAAAGTAGCGTAAGTATTTCCCTCAGTTTTTGAGAACCAAGGTATCAATCCAGTAGGAGGCTACGCTCGAGTCCCTCGTACCTACACAAAAACAATAGCTCAATGCAACCAACGCGCTTAGGGGTTGTCAATCCCTTCACGGTCACTTAAGAAAGTGAGATCTGATAGAGATGATAAATAATATTTTTGGTATTTTTGGTATAGAGATGCAAAGTAAATAAAGTAAAAGCAAAGCAATAATAATGTAATGGAGATTGATATGATGAGAAAGAGACCCCGGGGCCATAGGTTTCACTAGGGGCTTCTCTCAAGAGCATAAGTATTCTACGGTGGGTGAACAAATTACTATTGAGCAATTGACATAATTGAGCATAGTTATGAGAATATCTAGGTATGATCATGTATATAGGCATCACGTCCGAGACAAGTAGACCGAAACGATTCTGCATCTACTACTATTACTCCACTCATCGACCGCTATCCAGCATGCATCTAGAGTATTCTATACCTACTAATAAAGCAAGGTGCATTTCTCTTATATTTTCATCCGTTCACCGTCAAAAATATTTTTTGTATCCGAGGTGGTACTAAATTTTTGTGCATCTACTAGAGAAGAAAAAAGTTTCTCCAGAATTCCGTAATTGGGCTGGGCGCACTCCAGCCCAACAAAGACAACCCAGTAATTATCCTGCCCAGGTGTTAAAAAGACCTTCAAGGAACACACAGGTCGCCCAAGATTGGGCCGGCCCATTTCAACTAAATTTTTATACCTGTGTTTCGTTTTCCTTTTCACTTTTTTTATTTTGCCGTGAAATAAAAATATACAAAATATATTCATATTTTTAATTTTTGTTCAAATATTCAAAAAAATCAGCATTACAATATTTTATTCTTGTTTTGAAAAAAATTAGAAACTTTAAAAAAACTGGTTTCGGAATTTCCTCAACATTTAAAAAATGTTGCCATTTAAAAAAAATTATGTTTTAGAATTTTTTGAGATTGTTTTATAAAGTTAATATTTTATAAAATGTTCCATATTTAAAAAAATATTCCGATTTTATTGACAAGTTCACAAAAACAAAATAATGTTTTCGTCTAAAAAAACATTTTAATTTTTTTCTGAATGTCCCCCTTTTAAAAAAATTAATAATTTGTGTTTTTATAACAGGTTCATGGTTTCAACATATTTTTTTCAAATTTAAATAACTATTCCCGTTTCTAATTTTTTTTGTTTTTTTATTATATGGAATTTTCAAAAAATAAATGTTCACTTTTTTTAACTGTCTGGGCTTTCAATTTTTTAACATAAGTGCTAAAATAATCAAAGAGAATAAACCTTCATAATAAAGGGACATTCATGCCTAATTATGCTTGTGTAAGAGGATTTATGCGCTGCAATTAGTAATCCATCCGGTTACACCGTCGTAGGAGAGTGTTAGAAGCAACCGTGTCCCGATGGTCATCACACATCCACCAAATGAGGAGGCATGCAAAATAAAAAATAACGAGTTGGGTACTAGCCACCACGCCTACCAACCCCACCACTATCAAGATTTCACGAGCCAATCATGTCCAGTGAGAAGACCACAACTCCTTGCTCTCTCGCCTACCGTTGTGGAGACCGTTTTTTGGACACAATCGATTATCTTTTCCGTTGCTTGTCATAAATAAAATATCTCTCCCGTTGCAATGCACGGGCATATGTGCTAGTAAGTTAAAAACAGAGTAACGCCTTAAGTAAGATGACATGATGTAGAGGGATAATTTCAGGCAATATGATAAAAACCCCATCTTGTTATCCTCGATGGCAACAATACAATGCGTGCCTTGCTGCCCCTTCTGTCACTGGGAAAGGACACCGCAAGATTGAACCCAAAGCTAAGCACTTCTCCCATGGCAAGGACAACCAATCTAGTAGGCCAAACCAAACTGATAATTCGAAGAGACTTGCAAAGATAACCAATCATACTCCCTCCGTTTTTATTTACTTCGCATATTAGAGTTGACTGAAGTCAAACTTCGTAAAGTTTGACCAAGTTTATAGAAAAGAATGTAAACATTTACCATAACAAATATATATCATGCAAAAGTACATTCAATAATGAATCTAATGGTATTGATTTGTTATTGTACATGTTAATATTTTTGTCTATAAACTTTGTCAAAGTTCATAAAGCTTGACTTTGACCAAAGCTAATATGTGAAGTAAATAAAAACGGAGGGAGTACATAAAAGAATTCAGAGAAGATTCAAATATTATTCATAGATAGACTGGATCATAAACCCACAATTCATCGGTCTCAACAAACACACCGCAAAAAGAAGATTACATCAAATAGATCTCCACAAGAGAGGGGGAGAACATTGTATTAAGATCCAAAAAAGAGAGAAGAAGCCATCTAGCTACTAGCTATGGACCCGTAGGTCTGAAGTAAACTACTCACACTTCATCGGAGGGGCTTCGATGATGATGTAGAAGCCCTCCATGATCGATGCCCCCTCCGGCGGAGCTCCGGAATAGGCCCCCAAGATGGGATCTCGTGGATACATAAAGTTGCGGCGGTGGAATTAGGTTTTTGGCTCCGTCCCCGATCATTTGGGGGTACGTGGATATATATAGGAGGAAGAAGTACATGTGTGGAGCTTCGAGGGGCCCACGAGGCAAGGGGGCGCGCCCCCTACCCTCGTGACCACCTCGTGGCTTTCTTGACGGAGGGTCCAAGTCTCCTGGATCTTATCTGATGAGAAAATCATGTTTCCGAAGGTTTCATTCCATTTGGACTCCGTTTGATATTACTTTTCTTTGAAACCCTAAAATAGGCAAAAAAACAACAATTCTGGGCTGGGCCTCCGGTTAATAGGTTAGTGCCAAAAATAATATAAAAGTGGAAAATAAAGCCCAATAATGTCTAAAACAATAGATAATATAGCATGGAGCAATAAAAAATATAGATACGTTGGAGACGTATCATGACACTAGGGGCAGCGAGGCATGTATGTGTCTTGTTGCCATTGAGGGTAAAATGACGGCTTTGATCATATTGCTTGGTTTCATTCTGTCTAGATTATGTCATCTTGCTTAAATCATTATTCTGGTTGTCATGAACTTAATATCATAGATGCATGCTGGATAGCGGTTGATTGGTGGAGTAATAGTAGTAGATGCAGAATAATTTCGGTCTACTTGTCATGGATGTAATGCCTATATACATGATCATTGCCATTAATAACATCATAACTATGTGCTTTTCTATCAATTGCCAAACATTAATTTGTTTACCCACCATATGCTATTTATTCGAGAGAGAAGCCCACTACAAAAAAAATTACACTTCCGTGATGATATGTGTTTGTCACAGTAGGTCGTGTTTTTTGTCATGCATGTACATCCATGATGATTTTACGACAGAATCAAGATAGTCATACCTATGCTGTCGTAGAAGTGTTCCATGACATTACCAAAATTATCATCACAGAAGTGTCCACTTCCATGATGATAAATCACGCGTCATAGAAGTGCTTTCGTCAAGGGTGACCGACACATGGCATCCATCGTAAAGGAACGCCGTTAAGCTATCGGGTCCGGTTTTGGATCCGATAACCCGTTAACAGCCCCGCCCAATGGGGATTTTCCACGTGTAAAATCATCATTGGCTGGAGGAAACACGTGTCGGCTCACCGTTGGGACAGGTGTCATCCACACATTGGACCCAAGGCGCCTATGATACGTCGACATGTGGCATGGCCCAATAGAGGCCCATTTTTGTGAAAAGGCCGGCCCGTTTGACTTGGTCAAAAGGTGGCGGGCTGGCCCCTGAAAAGCCTGTTAACGAAATGTTCGCATATAGCCCATTTATAGCCCGCTAACTCACGACCCGTTACGGCCTACCGGAATTAGGCCCAGTAGCGTCATCTGGGCCGTCCAATATGATTCTAGCCTATTGTAACTTCCGGCCCATGTATGGCCCATGACGTATTTTGGCCCATATGAGTCCCTTTGTAACTCTTGGCCCATTAACGGCCCGTGGTGAATCCGGCCCATAATGAACAGTGTATCACTTTATACCCATTAGCGGCTCATTATTCCATTGGGTCGTTTCCAGCCCGTGTTACCTTTCGGCCTTCTTAGAGCCCATTTATTCTTGGGCTCATTTCCAGCATTCGGTTACTTACGACCCGTTACTGGCCTTTTCTGCTTGTGGGCCAAATTCAGCCCGTGGATACAGTCGACCCTTTTGTGGCCCGTTAATCTGTTGGGCCATTTTCATAGCATCATCAAATACGGCCTATTAACGACCCATTATGGCCAGCCCATAAAACATACGATTTCCACTCTAGCCCGTTTACGGCCCCTTATAGGGCCCGTACAAGGGCCATAGATGAGACAGCCCGTAGAAGACCCGTTGATCCGACGGCCCATAGAAGGCCCATTGATCTGACAGCCCATAGAAGGCCCATGGATCCGACAGCCGATAGAAGGCACATGGATCCGACAGCCCATAGAAGGCCCACGGATCCGACGGCCATAGAAGGCCATGGATCGTCCGTCCCGTAGATGGCCCATGGATCGTACGGCCTGTGGAGGGCCATGGTCACTACAACGTTTGGGCGAGTTGGCCCCCGTTTTCAAAGAATTATCCTACTCTATACTATCACCTCTAAAAACATACACTATTCAATAAAGAGACTAAGGCATAGAAACGTAGAATAATCCTACACTATACAATAAAGAAATTACAGCCGATTATACCCACTGGGCATTATGGTTCGGCACCAGTGGTAATAAAGCATACACAAACAACAAATTATATACACTGGGCAAATACAACTCCTACATCATGGACGCACATCAACATAACTTACCATTTGAACTATAATCTCTTCAGAAAATAGGATTGGCCAGATTTAGATAGCACAAATTTTAGTCTGCAAAATCTCCAATTCCTTCGTTGTTACCTCAGTGTCTTGTTTCATTTTTTGACTCCTGCATCTAATACCTGCATGTCCAGTCTCAACTTGTTGATTGTACGTCGAGAACATCAGCACATTCCAATTCCAATCCATAATCATTCGGCAACGGCCATGCCGCACTGCTCGCAGATCTTTGTGTTGATGTCAATTCATCCTGAAATGTTTCTGTAAGTACACATGACTAGGGCAAAAATATAGTTACAAAAGTGAAGCGAGCAAGACAGACTATTTTGTACATGGCAAACCAGGACTAATAATAATGTTACACGTCATGAAGCATAAACAGATGATATTTTAAAAATTATATAAAAGGTAGTCTGTGCAGCCTGCATACAAAAATCTCTCTTAGCTCACCAAAGGAGCATGATGTTGGGGCCAAATCCAAAACACAGACAAGTTACAAAATTAGACAGCACGTTGCGTAGAAGTAAGCAAGCAGTTGGCCATTCTGTAGCTCAATTAAAGTCTTAGGGAGCATAATGATCAACAAAGGGTTTCATACAAACATACTACAACAAGCAAAACTACGCAATCATTAGCCTAGTATAAACTAGATTGTGAGCCTCATGCAATAATAGTTGATTAATATACTTTAAAGCTTTAGGCACACTTTGGCAAAGTAATTAAATGGTAAGTCCTTTAATTATGTCAACTAATAGTTATACAAGTACCCAACATCAGGCATCATTCTTTGGGAATCTCATTAACTGAGGACAAATAAAGCAATTGAAAAGAGCAAATTAACTATGGCTGAAACAAACAAGGAATTGAACTGTTGAGTTGGATACAGTGACTTACCTTAACTTGTTGAAGAGGCTCAACGCAGCTCCTACTTCTCTTGCAAGGCTCCTTCCTAACATCTTGTACTTGGAAATCCTTAATCTTATCTTCATTGCACCCCCTCTACAAGGTGACACAAACTAGTTACTCGTCTCCTTGGAAGATCAATATGCATACTTTCCAGTCTATGAACACAAAAGGATGATATTATAACAAAACAGCACCACATAATGAAACACGCCGCATCTCTTGCACTTGCACACAATGAAATGAGCATTTACTATGTCTGCACTATGTAAATCCTATTCAAGAATTCATCCTATTAACCAGTTAACTTGCCGATTAATCCCTACTCATAGGGTCACTGAGTAGCCGATAAACTGATAAATCGTCCGACTAATTGATTAAATGGCTGATTAACTTGCCGATTAGCCTATTAATACCCTACTCGCCAGCCAACCGAGCAATTACCAGTTAATGATTTCCTCAATAATGTATGTAAAAACTAGGCATACCTTCGAACTGGATTTCCATGTATTCTTGGAGAGCCTACTTTAGTGTACAACCAAACCTTTATGTCACCTATGAGTTAGAAAAGGCCCCACTACTGCAGCCCTTAGTGTTTAAATTATTAACAAGCTCTGTTAGAGTGTTAGGTCAAGAACAACAAGTAATCAAAGCAAACAGTCCTAGTATGGCTGGTTGATGCAAACAAGCAATTGAAAAGATGTGTGAGAAAACCATACATATCAAGAAAAGAAGCAAAGAAGGAGGGTGAAAGACCATCACTTGACTGGCCAGATTTAAGGGGCATTTAAACATCATGTGCAACGTATGAACTTGAGCTTAACTAATTTCATGTATGTAAGATTTAAACAACATTGCTATTCCAGATTCTACAATGGAATGCACATGTATTAGGTTATGCCATGTATGATGATGCCTAAATGTACACTATAGCAGGAAGGAGTGATTCATCATTGCACACACAATTGAATTACAGGTTAAGGGCCAGTTCTATTCTGCCTTTTCAGGGCTTATTGTCAAAATAAGCCATAAAAGATGTAAAGAAGTCATTTTTGAGTTATGGGCTTGGGATTAACTAATTTCGCTTTGGAGGGGGGTGTTTCGAGTAGAACCTCACTAAAAATTGAAGGGAAGGGGAATAGTGAAATGACTCTGTTGTCTGCCTATATTACACTCAAAATGCAACTACTAACGCCCGCGTCACACCTCACCCTCAAGTAAAAACAAACACACAAGCGTTCATTGCCCTTCCCACTTGCATCTCTTCCCCCCTTTCCCTCTACCTCGATCCCCTGCCTGCAGCACTAGGGTTCCTCCAGCGAGCCGCCGCCACTGGTCCCATCTTGCCTGGTCCTCGACGATGCTCTGTCCAGCTAGGCTACATGGCCGGCAGGTAGGGGAAAATCTCCCTAGCTGCTCCTCCCTCTGGCGCCGCCACTCATTCTCATGGTCTCCAGCAGCTGCTCCACTGTGGTTCGTCCAACGCACTACTCCGGCAGGCGTTGCACAACTACGGTTGATTCCACACTGCGATAGAAGGCACCTTATTTCCCCTCCCCACCTCCTAGGCCGTGGCCTTGAGGTGCTATTGAAGGATGAGATCATCCAACAAGGTGAGGATCTCCTCTGATTTTTTTGCCAAATTTTCATTCTAATCAACTATATGATGAATTGCTATGAGCTGCTTCTGCTGCATTGCTATGAGCTGCTCCTGTTGCTGCTATATGATGACTTGCTATGAGCTGCTGCTGCTATATGATGAATTGCTATGAGCTGGTGCTGCTATATGATGAATTGCTATGAGCTGCTGCTACTGCTATATGATGAGTTGCTATAAGCTGCTCCTGCTGTATGATGAATTGCTATGAGCTGCTCCTGCTGCTGCTATATGATGAATTGCTATGAGCTGCTCCTGCTGCTGCTATATGATGAATTGCTATGAGCTGCTCCTCCTGCTGCTATATGATGAATTGCTATGAGCTGCTCCTGCAGCTGCTATATGATGAATTGCTATGAGCTGCTCCTGCTGCTGCTCTATGATGAATTGCTATGAGCTGCTGCTGGTATATGATGAATTGCACACTACTGCTGGTGCTGCTGCTGCTGTATGATGAGTTGCTATGAGTTGTTGCTGCTGCTATATGATGGTTTCAGGTGGTGCTGCTATATGATAATAACCAGCCACTTGGACCATCGAATTTCAATAAATAATTGTTCTTCATTTGAATGTGGGTCATGCATTCTCCGTTTAAATTAGGCAATGGGATCTCTATGGAAACCATTGACCAAAGTAGATTGTTCCAAGTAGATGGTATCTTTGTATTTGCGTTTTGAGCAAATAGTGATGGTCTGTTTTCCTATCATATTAATTACTGCACTGGGTTCAATTTGTGATGTTTGCATGTCAAATTAATGCAATCTAGACTTTTCACTGATCATACCAAAGATAAGCTGAAAACGCAATGAAAAGAACTGGTTGGCTTATTACATGGAGCTTATATTCACAAGTGCTTATTTTCTTAGGATAACTCGTAATAACTGTCCCTAAGAAACTTGGCCAATAGAAATGACATACAAATAACATGTCACGATGATTGCAATGGAGTGATGTACCATAGCACACTGTATAGGCTCACCGCTACCTCTCCTTTTTTGCAATGTTCCATAAAATTGCCACATAAATCTTGTACTTTCTCATTGTGTAACCCTATCTGCAAGTTGACACGGCTAATTTAAGACATCTCTACATGACAATACATTGCATATCCCTTGGCATATTTAAACCACCAATTAACGATTGTGTGTGTAGCATAAACTAGCCATGACTCTGTGTGCTGGACTAGCAGGCACTCTAAGGGAGCCTAATGTAGTGCACTGGAATTCCTACATGCCACCTATGATTTTGTGTAATGTACTGCCTCTATTCCTAAATATATGTCTTTGTAGAGATTCCAGTATGGACCACATACAGATGTATATAGATGCATTTTCGAGTGTAGATTCACCCATTTTGCTCCATTGTAGCCTATAGTGGAATCTCTAGAAAGACTTATATTTAGGAATGGAGGTACGAGTGTCGGGTGGTTGGTGCGACATATGCCAACGGATGGCTTATCATTGTGGGAGCCAATAAAACATCGCCGGTGCCTGGAAACGGGATAAGGCGAAGACATGCACGCCGGTGAATCTTACCCAGCTTCAGGGCTCTCCGTGGAGATAACACCCCTAATGCTGCTCTGCGGGGTCTCCGCATGATCACTAGCTCGACAAGTAGCTACAAGATGCTCCTTGAGCTGTTCGGTGAAAGGATGAAGGAGGGCCAGGCCAGCCCGTTCCTCTCCTTGTTGTGGTGTCTAAAACTCTCGAAAGAGAGATCTCCCCTGCATGGGTGCCCTAGGGGTTTATATAGGCCTACCCCCAGGGGTACAACGGTAATCCGGCTGGGCGTGGGCCCTAGCCGTCTGTGTCTATGCCCGCCGGCTTCTTCGCTGACTGGTGGGGCCCGCCGACTGGTGGGCCCCGCCGGCTACCGGTCCTCTGGTCGATAGGCCGGCCCCACCGCTCGGGGGTCCTGTCGGGGGCTGGTTACTGTGGCCTCACCCTTAGTGACGAGGGCTTTGTCGTGGTAAGCATGGCTACAACGCTGCTGCCGGGTGGCTCATCGCTGTAGCCTTACCTCATCTTATCTCCTTAATGGAGCGTCTCCTTCGAGGGAGTGGACTGGCCGGCTACTGGGAGTCGGCCGTACCCCAGGCCGACTGGGGGAGGCCTGGCCGCCTTCGGATGTCTCCTTGATGGATGGGGCCCGTCGCCCACGGGTCGTACTGACGGCGCGCTGTGGGTGACATCACGGTCAACATGGCAACAGTGCCGCGCCGGACGGGTGATGGCCGCCCCGTACGGCGCACTGTGGCCAGGCGTGTTCCAGGATTCGGGGGTGGCAGGTTTCGCTGTAGCCACGCCCTGTCTCATCGCCGTTATGTGGGTGCAGACTTTGAGGGCACGATCTAGGCCGCCTGCTGAGGGGGGGCCGGCTTCTTGGAGTCGGCCTTCTTGTGGCCGGCTTCGTGGAGCCAGCCCTCTCGGGGCTTTCTTCTTGGAGATTTTTAGGCCTGGGCCTCCTTCGCGCAGCCGGCCTGAGGGGCAGTCGGCTGGAGGAAGGCGGCCCCGCGTCTTGGAAGCTTGAAGGCTTGATCGGCCTATAATTTTTCTGAAGTGCCAGGGGGAGCCGGCTAGGCTACCCGTGGTCATTTACTCCGACAGTAGTCCCCGAAGTTGGTTGGGCTCCGAGGCAACAAAAAGAGTCAAGAAGCTCAAACAGCTTCCTGTCTTGAGGAGCCGGAAACTAGGAGCCGGCCTTGATTAGGTGCGCCGTCTTCTGTAGGGCTTCGAAGTTTGTAGGCGGGAACCAAGCGGCGCGCGAGTCAGGCTGCGGGCTGACCGCTCGTCGCCCGCGCGCCACGTGGCACCCAGTGGCTGGAAGGGCCTGCCAGCCCACGCGCGCGACGGGACGCCGCCGTAGTCTGGGGCCCGCCACTACCGGGCCACGGTCCATGCTCGGATCTTTTGCGGCCCGGACGGACCGCGTGCCTCCTAGCAGCGGTTACCGCACGCCGTGAAGGCGCAATAAGCGCGGGATGTGGGGGAGTGGGCGCAGTTAATCCCACATCCCCCCACGCCTCGCCTCCTCGGCTTCGCCGCACGAGGCTATAAGTAAGGGGGAGGAGGGGGAGTGGCAAACGCTCGCACGCTCGCCCTCGCCCCGCCCCTCCCTTTTCTTCTTCTTCTTCTATGTCGCCACAACTCCCCGCCGCTGCCCGGCTCTTCCGCCAAACTCCTTGGCTCGCCGTTGCTTTGTCGTGACAGGGTCGCACGTCTCCCCGTCGCCGCATCTTTCTCGTCGCCGCGCCATTCTCATGGCGCTGTCGAGCTCCTGGGACGGCTCCAATTTCCACGGCGACCACGTCGACTTTCTCCGCCGGACGCGGCGGCTGCCGGGCGCGGAATACGTGTGGGTCCGTCTCGCGCCGGAGAGGGAGATCTCGCCGGCACCGGAGGAAGACGAGCGGGTAATCTTCTGCTCGCATTGCCTGCGCGGCTTCGGCCTGCCAGCGAGCGGGTTCTTCCGCTCCTTCCTTGAATTTTATCATCTCCAGCCGCATCACTTTACTCCAAACGCAGTGATGCTGTTGTCAGACTTTGTCACCCTATGCGAGGGTTTTCTTGGCGTCCTCCCCACCCTCGAACTGTGGGGAGAATTCTTCCAGTGCAAGCTTGGCACTGTTGTCGCGGGCGTGCCCGCCCCATGCGGCGCCTTCATCGCCGTGCGGAGGACGAGCGACAACAACCCGTTTTCGTCCATCCCGCTGATCCAGTTGGTGAAGCTTTGGTATAAATCTTACTTCTACATGAAGAACATCGCTCCGCAAGGCGACTTCGTCAACCTGCCGGCTTATGTAGCCGGCCCGCCGGCTAGGAGGCAGCCTTCATGGTCCTTCCGGGCCAGGTCGCTGTCTCCGGGCGGGGCCGCCTCCGTTGCCCGGCTCCGGGTGATGATCCAGTCGGAGGGTCTGTCCGGGGCCGACCTGGTGGCCGCCTTCATGGAGCGCCGGGTGCTCCCGCTCCAAGGCCGACCTCACATGATCGGCCAGATGAGAGGCCGCTTCGACTCGTGCCGGCTAAGCACCAAGGAGATGCCTCACGCCGAGGTGTCTTATATGGTGAATTACATTTCCAACTGCAAGCTCACCGAGGAGTGGCAGTATGGCAAGGAGCCATACTCTCGCGCCAATCCTCCACCTACAGTAAGCTTCTCTTCCTTTTTTCTTTTCTTTGCTTATTGCCGAGTTCATGATGGCCGACTCCTGACCAGCCGACTTGTTTTTGGCAGAACCCCATGCTTCCGCCGGCAGCCGGGGCTGCAGGGGTGGAATGCCAGTTCCTCCCCGACCGCACAATGGACGACGTAGATGACCCGGCCTGGGGGCGGCCGTCATGGAAGACGACGTCGCGGGGGATGGTGGCAATGCAGGTGGGTATGGGCTCGGGGCCGCCTTTGAGGACTGGCCGGACGACGACGAGGCCGAAGTCATTCCGCGCCGCCGACCGGCGCCCGATCACCAAGGCGCAGGCCCATTTGCCGGGCCGGCTTCCCATGGTGGCGCGCAGAAGCGCAGGGCCGTGACGACCCACTTCGGCAGTCGGCCAAAGAAGCCCAAGAGTAACGCGGCGGCGACCAACCGGGACGAAGCGGCCGCGAAGGCAGCCCGCTTCCGCAAGGTGGTGAAGCAGCCGCAGGCGGTCTCAGCGTAACTGTCGCTGTTCTCACGCCTTTCTTTTTTCTTCTTCGGTTGATGTTCTTCCAAGCCTTTTTCTCAACTTATCAAATAGGGCCCCTCTTTCCCTTGGGCGGGTCCCGGCCGCCTTCATAGTCAGAGCCGTGGGAGGGTCTTCAAGCTCCCGCCGTGTGGATCCCCGCACCGACCTCCTAGAGGCAACGGAGCGGAACATGCGGGAAGCGCGGGAGGAGCGGGAGGCGGAGGAGCGGAGGGCGGCTCAGGAGGCGAGGGAGAAGTCGACGGAGGCGCGAGCCGGCGCGGCCGCCAAGGCCCAGGTGGAGGCCGCAGACGCGGAGAGGGAGGCGGAGGCCCGCAGAACCAGCCTCCGCAACTCGTCATTCCTCTCCGTGCCGTGGCTCCCGACATCACAGTGCCCCCATCAGAGGAGGCTGGCCGCGGCCAGCTGGAGATGGAGAAGGAGGTGGTGCCGTCGCCGCCGATTGGAGCGGACCAAGGAAGCCGGCCTGATGCGCCACCCGTGTAGCCGGCTGGAGGCGAGCCGGTCGTGGGAGGGGATCTTGTGATCTCGTCACCATCTCGCCGGACCGCAGGGAAGGCGACTTCAGCGCCGGACGCGCAAAAAACTGTGGGCGCCAGCTCGTCGGCCCAAGACCTGGAAGCGGCCAGCGATAGCTCGTCCGGGTGGACGTCAGGCGGTGGGACGGCCGTGCTGAACGTGGCGGCGCAGGACGTCCGGAACCGGCTGGAGGCCCAGGCCACCGCGCTGAAGCAGTACACTCAGGAGTTTCTCACGACGCGAACGGTTATTCGGGTGAGTCCTCCTGCTCTTCGTCGATTGCTCTTGATTTCTTCCGTGGGGGTGCGTCAGCGCACCCACTGGGTGTAGTCCCCAAGTTCCGAGTCGGCTGCTGAGCAGACGGCTTGGAACTTCTTGGAAGACTTTGATTGCCGTCTTGTTCTTACTCACGTCCCTTGTCTAATCTGCAGGAGTACCACAACCTCCGCGTAGCTTCCTTCAACTCCCAGGCCCAGGAGTTGAATCAGAAAGCCACTGATCTGACCGAGAGCCGGAGTAAGTGCTTCATTTTTTTAAGTGGGGGCGCGTCAGCGCACCCACTGGGTGTAGTCCCCGAGATTCGGGCCGACTGCCGAGTACTCGGGTCGGATCTTTTCCTGATGACTTCTTTCTTCATATTTGCAGGGGCCAATGCTGACTTGAGGGGCCAGCTAAGCGGAGCCCAGTCCACCCTTCGCACCAAGGAGGTCGAGTGCGCCGCCCTGGCTTAGGAGTGCGATCGCCTGGCCAAGAAGCTGGCCGACCAGGAGGAGAGCCACAAGGCGTCCCTGAAGGCGGCACATGACAGCGAGGCCGCCCTCAAAGCCGAGTATGAGACCGAGGCGGCGAACTGGGCCGAGATGAGGTAGGCGCTGAGCCAAGGATACAGCCGGGTGGAAGACTTAATCGACGATAGGCCGCCTTCTTCCTCGCTTCCTTGCCTGCCTCCTACTATCTGGTTCGTCTTTTGACTTTGTACTACTGCTTTCTTCTTTGTGCAGATTACTTTCCTGGTTACTCTGCTACCGCCACCCAAGCCATCGAGGCCTACCGCGACGAGCGACGGCAGGCGGGGGTCGAGATCGTGCCAGGTGCCAGCCGGTCACTTGAGGAGCAGCTTCTGGGGCTTCAAGCCCGCCTGCAGCCGGCCCACCGCATGCTCCGCCGTCTTCAGCGCGCCGGGGCGCAAGTGCTGGCCGCCCTCTGGCCTGGCGAGGGGATTCCGCGCACCCCAAGTCGGACTGCCGACTAGCTGGAGGTCGCAGTCGGCCACTTCAAGGCTTGGAAGGCTTCAGCAGCCCGGTCCGGCGCTGGGCGGGCACTGGAGTTCGTGCAAGCCTGGTATCCTGGGTTGAACTTGGACCAGCTGAGTACCTGGCGGCAGGAGGCTGGCGAGGAGCTAGAGGCGGTGCGGCCGACTATCGTCCAGCGCACCTCGGCGATCGCCGAGTACACCGACACCAGCGCCTTTGCCCCTGAGGTGGATGATGCCGGCGTCGCTATGCCGGAGGAGTGGTTCGGGCTGAACCCGGCAGAAGGTGAGGAATCGGCGGAGGAGATTGCCTCCAGCGATGAGGGCGAGGGGGAAGAGGGAGAGGATGGTGAAGACGTTGTGCCAGACGGTGAAGCGACCAGCCCGCCTCAGCTTGATCATGCCTCCAGCAACGATGCCGAGACTCGCCAGCCGGTCACTCCTCCAGCCAGCACTGCCGACTCCACCAACCTGCCCAACTCGCCCATCGTCCATCCGCCGTCCTTGCTTTCCTGCTTGTTACTCTTTTGAACATTCTTTAAATTTGCGCAGTTCCACCCACTGGGGGTGTTGTCGGTGTCAAAACCGGCGGATCTCGGGTAGGGGGTCCCGAACTGTGCGTCTAGGCCAGATGGTAACAGGAGGCAGGGGACACGGAGTTTTACCCAGGTTCGGGCCCTCTTGATGGAGGTAAAACCCTACGTCCTACTTGATTAATATTGATGATATGGGTAGTACTAGAGTAGATCTACCACGAGATCAAAGAGGCTAAACCCTAGAAGCTAGCCTATGGTATGATTGTATGTTATGGTTGTTGTCCTACGGACTAAAACCCTTCGGTTTATATAGACACCAGAGATGGTTAGGGTTACACAAGGTCAGTTACAAAGGAGGAGATATCCATATACGTATTGCCTAGCTTGCCTTCCACGCCAAGTAGAGTCCCATCCGGACATGAGACGAAGTCTTCAATCTTGTATCTTCGTAGTCTAACAGTCCGGCCAATGGAGATAGTCCGGCTGTCCAAAGACCCCCTAATCCAAGACTCCCTCAGTAGCCCCTGAACCAGGCTTCAATGACGATGAGTCCGGCGCGCAGTATTATCTTCGGCATTGCAAGGTGGGTTCCTTCTCCGAATACATCACAGAAGAATTTGAATACGAGGATAATGTCCGACCCTGCAAAATAAGTTCCACATTCCACCGTAGAGAGAATAACATTTTTGCAGATCTAATTTGCTGGCTTGTTTTGGAAGCATGACGTTATGTCATGGCCTGGTGATTATTCGAACCGTTTCTTTTAACTAGCCCCGCACATAATGCGAGGCAGTTTTTCGACACGTCTTGTCAAAGCAGAGATCATGTCCCCTTATTACGGGATTCTCATCAATACGGGCGTTGGTAACCCAACCACGCCATCAATTGCGGTGCTTGGGGGATATGCGAGTTTTACCAGGCAAGTGGGGACGCTTAGTTTCGTCTGCCCATATAAAGGGATAAGGATCCACCTTTCTATCCACGCCTTCTTCCTCCTTTGCTCATCCGCTTTCGCACACTCGAGCTCTAGCGCCCAAGTCCGCACTTCCTACCTCGACCTTCTCCAATCATGTACAGAGCAGGAGGCAAGTGGATGGTCTCCTCCGTCACGGAGGGAGACATCAAGAAACTAAGGAGAGCCGGATACCTGCCCGACGACATCGTGCACCGGCTCCCAGATGAGGGGCAGCTCATCCCCACCCCAGGCCCCACGAGAGGGTGGTATTCCTCACCCATTTCCTCTGCGGACTGGGATTCCCTCTCCATCCCTTCGTCCGGGGGCTCATGTTTTATTACGGCCTGGATTTCCACGATCTGCCCCCGAACTTCGTCCTCAACATCTCGACGTTTATCGTCATGTGTGAGGCCTTCCTCCGCATCAAGCCTCACTTCGGCTTATGGCTGAAGACCTTCAATGTCAAGCCGAAGGTAGTGGGCGGCCGCCAGGCGGAGTGCGGAGGCGCCATGGTGTGCAAGATGCCCAACATAAAATGGCTCGAGGGCTCCTTTGTGGAAACCATAAAGGGGTGGCAATCGGGGTGGTTCTATATCACCGAGCCGCGCGATCCCGCATGGGTAGCGGCCACCAAGTTCCGATATGGCTTCCCCATGCGGCTCACCTCTTGGAAAGAGAAGGGCCTGTCCTGGGGTAATTCAAAAGAGCTGACCGGACTCCAAACATGTATTCAAAACATGGTGGACAAGAAGCTCAAGCTTGTCAACATAGTCTAGGTTATGCTCATCCACCGGATACTCCCGTGCCAACAACGGGAGTTTACCTTGTGGGAGTTCAGTCCGGCGCAGCACCGAACTCTGAACAGGCTCTTCGGCACGACTCATGAAGACGCCTGGAGGGTGCTGTTCAAAAGTGCCGAGGTCCCTCCCCCCATTACTGAGGATCGCCGATTCAGCGCGAAGTGCCAAGCTAGTGCGGTAAGCTGCTTTACCTTTCATAGGATACTTATTTTTTTTTATATAGATTGACTCTATGCGGGATCTAAACCCCCGTACCTTTGACAGGACTGGCAGAAGATGGCCAGACAGATCGACTGTCCGGCTCCCTTGCCCGAAGGCCCCGCAGACGCTCTTCTGGCGAAGATGTTGACTCCGGCCCCTTATAAGGTGCCGGAGAAGACCAAGAAGGCCAAGGGAGCTCGAAAGAGTTCCCGACGCCCGGCGTCGTCGGACTCACCGTCCGATGACTCTGCAGCGCACTCTTCCCCCAAAGACGAGGAAGAAGAAGAAGATGCTCCCCCACCGACTGGGGGAGACAGAAAAAGGAAGGCCGCCCCAACTGGGGGGGCCTAAGGGTCCAAGAAGGGAAGGACTCTCCTTCCAGATAGCTCCACCGTCGCTGACGAAGGCGAAGACGAGTGGTTGCCCAGGGCCAAGCCCCCGGGGAGATCGTAAGTATTCGGATACCAAAGTAATCCGCAAGATTCCTTGGTCGCACTGCTTTCCCTAATCGCCGAACATAATTACGCAGGCCGCCACGAGCCAATATCGAGGTATCATCGGATGGCTCCCTGGGCTCATCGAACATGGATAGCGATCCAGTCCCGACCTCCACCTCCCCTCATCCTGCCGACGACGCCGAGGTGTTGTCTCAAGAGGCACTGGATCAAGGGGAGACAGTCCCGGAGGTGCCTCAAGGTGACCTTTCAGACTGCGGGAGCTGCGGGGACGGAGCCCCCGAGAGCTCCGAGTTCGGCCCTCAGCCGAACACCGTGCCGGACCCTCCAGCGGTTTCGGGCTCGGGGAGGCGGTCTCCTTCTAAGAGGGGCCAGACGCCTGTGTCGGTGACCTCTGTCCATCCACAGGCACCGGACAATCTGCTGGAAGCGCTTCGCAGCGCTTCCATCGACGAGGAGCACGGCACTATCATGAGTGCGGTGATCCAGAAGTTTCAGTCCGCCAAGAGCGGATTGACTGAAGCCTGTGCTAGCCTTTTAACAGGCTTTGAGGTAAGTGTTTTAAAATGTAGTAGAAATATTACCGCATAGACAGTAGCCCCTGATGCTTTGTTCGGTGTTCACAAAGAAAAGCCGAACAGAGGATCAAATAATATCGCAGGAGTCTAACATAAGTATGTCAATATGCATATGCAGGCTTCGCTGCTGGCGTCCGCCGCACTAACTGCGGAGGTCGCCATACCGAAGAAGGACCTCGAGGGGTCCAAGAAGGAGCTTGGCCTTGACAAGAGGCAGCTCGAGGAGAACAAAGGTAAGTAATACCCCGTCTATAGATATGTATATAAAAAAAGGACGCAATTGCAAAATGACAGGATCATTGTATGTTTGCCAGGGGCCACGACTGAGGTGGCGACCCTGAAGCAAGCGCTGAACAAGGCCAAAGATACAACGGCCAAGGAGCGCACCGAGCGAGAGAAGCATGAGGCTCGGGTGGGCGAGGTTCAGCAAGAGCTCCAGGCTCTCGTGACGAAGCACGAGGCATTGGAGCTTGACTTGAAGACGCGAGAGTCTGAGCTTGCCGCAGCCCGTGAGAGCGCAAAGAGTGCCAAGGCCTAGGCTCAAAAGGCCCTTCAGGAGATCGACGTGATGAACGGGTAAGGCTTTCTATATGCAAAGCAAGCATGTAAAAATAAATTACCGATTACTTACCCGGATCCAGAGCTCTTCAGGAGCATTCGCAGATTTGCCCCGCAGTGTGTCCGATGCTGCACAATATTACCAGGCCGAGGACGGAAGCTCGACGGAGAAGTTGTTCTGGTCTCAGTATGCTGAGGCCAAACATCTAGTGCCGATGAGTGACCAACTGAAGCAGATGGTCGAGCTACATAAGGCGGCCGATCAGGCCATGAAGGGCTTTATAGTCCAGCTGTGGCCTGGCGACGCCCTTCCGAATAGCTTCTTCGGCCTGGTGAGGCGGCTTGTGGATGCCTGCCCACGGCTGGAGGTCGTCAAGCAATTCGTCTGCATTGAAGGTGCACGCCGGGCTTTCGCCTATGTAAAAATGAAGTGGGTCAAGCTAGACGCCGTGAAGCTGATCAAGGAGGGGCCGCCAGAGGGCAAGGAGCACCGCCACACCGAGATGTACTATGAGGGTGTTCTACCGGGTGCCCGTCTTATCGCGGATGAGTGTTCAAAAGATGTAATATTTGAATGAGACTTGCCTATTTTATCCTGTATGTATGAAAACTTGTTTCATATGCGCTATGCAACGCTTGTTGGAATTTAAAATATTACCTTCTGTTTGGCTGTTTATCCAATCTGAGAGATGGCTAGTCCTCGGCTTCTGCCCTGATGCCACGAGTGCTGGGGTGTTCGGGATAAACCTGACCACTCTTGTTCCCATGTTTGGGTCCTTCGAGGGAGGTGCTCAGCACAACGAACAAGGCAACCGGACTAATAATGCTTTATCACTCTCACTTAGCCATAGAATTCTGTAATTTTAACTTTCGGCGAAGCCCCTGTGAGGGAGTCCTGGATTAGGGGGTCTCCGGACAGCCGGACTATCTCCATTGGCCGGACTGTTAGACTATGAAGATATAAGATTGAAGACTTCGTCTCGTGTCCGGATGGGACTCTACTTGGCGTGGACTCCTCCTTTGTAACCGACCTTGTGTAACCCTAACCCTCTCCGGTGTCTATATAAACCGAAGGGTTTTAGTGCGTAGGACAACAATCACAACATACAATCATACCATAGGCTAGCTTCTAGGGTTTAGCCTCTCTGATCTCGTGGTAGATCTACTCTTGTAACACCCATATCTTCAATATTAATCAAGAAGGACATAGGGTTTTACCTCCATCAAGAGGGCCCGAACCTGGGTAAAACTTCGTGTCCCTTGCCTCCTGTTACCATCCGTCCTAGACGCACAGTTCGGGACCCCCTACCTGAGATCCGCCGGTTTTGACACTGACATTGGTGCTTTCATTGAGAGCTCCGCTGTGCCGTCGCCACAAGGAAGGATGTCTCGTCCCGTCTTTAAAGACGGCACTATCGCTGAGGGAGCTATCGGCAAACTCTCCAGGTGGTTTTCTTATGAACCGCTGTTCGGCCAGCTGCGACCGACGATGACTTCTCGGGTCATCGAAGCAATCTTCACATCAACCTCGGAACTCGCCGAAGTTAGATCCAATGGAGCTCTCTTCCCTGAACGAGCTCTTGATCATATCGCCGCCCTGGAGTCGCTACAAGACTACGCGATCGATTGGGCCTAAACCGATCTAAGAGAAATTAACTCTCCCCAGGTCACCCATCACGTTGCAGTGGTGGAAGAACAATGCGGCAAAACTTCATCTATCTTAAGGACTAGCTACGTCCGGATTCCCGATCCCTCCAAGCGGATACCCGCGGAGGGGAGGATGTCACTCAAAGCCTGAACCCAGAATCAGGCAGCGGGCTAGATTTACCGAAAACATCCAAGAATCCAAACTTTCGAGTTCGGAAACTCCTTGGCCACTGAGCCTCAGATTGGGTGAGGATTCGGATTCAATTCCACCCACCCACCCAAACATACGCGATCTATCCCAAATTAGGCAAGAGCCCGAAGAAACAGTACACCATTACTGGGCCAGATTCCTCCTGGTCAAGAACAGGATAAAGGACTGCCGCGAGGAAGACGCAATTTCATCTTCTGCAATAATTGCACGGACAAGGGAATCCTCAACGCCATAAGTCGTCCAAAATTACACGCTTTGCCGACTTGGTGTCCATAGTACGAAAGTACTGTGCGATGGAAAGCGCCTGGAAAACCGAAATAAAATTTTGGGATAATCCGGCCCTGAATACAAACCCAGTCCGAAATAAAAGGGTGCATTATCACAATACACCTGGGTTAACTACCAAAAAGCAAAAGCCCTCTACGGGGCAAGGAACCGTACTGGAGGGATGGCTCAACGGACCCTGCAAAATTCATAGTACAGCGGATGCCGATACCAACGCACAGCCTTAGAGCATGCTGGATACTCCGGCAGGTGGCCAAAAGTGGTGAGGATCTACTCCTCCCAAAAACCACAGAGCACCACCCCGAGGACAACAATACGGTCTTAACGGTCTTTGAGACCTTCGCGTCAAATAATAGACGGAAGCGAACACTCCGCAGCACGTCCGAAATCTGCCACATAGCAGAAACAAATCCTTGGAGCGACACGGCTATTACCTTCAATGCCAGTGACGAACCTAAATTCCGAACAGCCCGAGTACCAGCCGCACTGGTCCTCAGTCCAATCGTGGACGGCTTTCGACTCACCAAGGTACTCATGGACGGCGGCAGCGGATTAAACCTCATCTATGAGGAAACTCTTCAAAAGATGGAAATAGACTGGAGCCGCATTAAGCAAAGCAGCACAACCTTTAGAGGAATCATCCCCAGTCGGGAAGCACGCTGTGGAAAAATCACACTAGACGTGGTATTCGGCACGCCGGATAATTACAGGTCCGAAGAAATTACATTCCAAGTGGCCCCGTTCAGCAGCGGATACCACGCTCTATTAGGGCGGGAGGCGTTTACAATCTTCCAAGCCATACCCCATTACGGGTACATGAAGCTCAAAATGCCCGGGCCCAACGGAATCATCACTCTTGTTAGTGATCCGGACATAGCACTCCGCGCCGAAAATAAGACAGCTGCACTGGCCCTTGAGGCACTATCCGAAGCCCTAGCGGCCGAAGAACTAACTGCGCTGCGCTCCACGGTGAACAGGGATGACGTGATACTCGATAAAAGATCCAAGTCCACCTCCTTTAAGCCGGCGGACGAAATAGTCAAATTCCAAGTCCATCCAACGGACCCTACAAAAACAGCTTCCATCGGGGCACAATTAAACCCTGATGTCGACGCCGCACTGCGAGAGTTCCTACGCGAGAACTGGGACATTTTTGCCTGGCACCCTTCAGACATGCCAGGAATCCCACGCAAGGCTGGCTGAACACAGCCTAAATATCCTAAAAGGATTCAAGCCAGTCAAGCAGGCTCTTCGAGTGTTTCTCCGAGCCTAAAAGACAAGCCATGGGAGAGGAACTAGCCAAGCTATTGGAGGCCGGATTCATCAGAGACATAAAACATCCGGACTGGCTAGCAAACCTGGTGATGGTACCAAAGAAGGACAAATCCTTGGCGCTTGTGCGTCGATTTAAGGACCTTAATAAGGCCTGCCCAAAGGATCCCTTCCCCCTCCCACATCGATCAAATCATCGATGCTACCGATCACACATTCATTGTGTTTCTCGACGCATACTCTGGCTACCATCAAATCAAAATGGCAGAGCCAGACCAAGCCGCAACGACATTCATCACACCATACGGCCCATTCTGCTTCAACACAATGCCCTTCGGTAAAAGACGCTGGTGCAACATATCAGCGCATGATTCAGACATGCCTGGCAAACCAGATCGGCTAAACAGTGGAGGCATACGTGGATGACGTGGTCGTTAAAACCAAGCATGTTGAAACCCTAGTAGACAACTTGAGGGTCACATTCGACAACCTCCGAACATATGACATCAAGCTCAATCCGAAAAAATGCATTTTCGGTGTACGAGCAGGAAAGCTCCTGGGATTCATCGGTCTCCAGTAGAGGTATTAAAGCTAATCCGGCCAAAATCCGAGTGTTGTCACAGTTGGCTACCCCAACTGACCTCAAACAAATACAGAAATTAACTGGATGCGTGGCGGCTCTAAGCCACTTTATCTCCCGTTTGGGAGAAAAGGCATTACCCCTTTATCGCCTCCTATGGCGCGCCGAACACTTTGAGTGGACAGACGCCGCCATGGCCGGACTGAACGAAATAAAAGCCATATTGGAAACAAACCCAATCCTGGCCGCGCCAAACACTAGCGAACCAATGCTATTATACATTGCGGCAACTCATCAAGTAGTAAGCGCAGTGCTTGTCATCGAGCGAGAAGCGGACGGACACAAATTTCCCCTTCAAAAGCCGGTTTACTACGTGTCCACAGTCCTTACCCCATGCAAATCACGGTACCCACATTATCAAAAGATAGCGTACGCGGTATTTATGGCATCCCGGAAGCTGCGACACTACTTTCAAGAGTGTTCGATAACGGTAGCCTCGGAAGTGCCACTTAACGATATTATAAACAACCGCGACGCGACGGGACGGATTGCCAAATGGGCCTTTGAGCTCCTCCCGTTCGACATAACTTACAAACCACGGCGAGCTATTAAATCGCAAGTCTTGGCTGACTTTGTCGCTGAATGGACGGAAGCCGAACTCTCTAGAGAGTATGGCACATATTCAAACTGGATCATGCACTTCGACGACTCCAAAATGTTGGCTGGTCTGGGGGCTGGCGTCATTTTGACGTCCCCAATAGGAGATACCATTCAATACGTACTGCAGATAATGTATACAGACTCCAACAACGCAGCCGAATATGAGTCCCTTCTCCATGGTCTCCGGATGGCAGTATCCATGGGCATTCAACGCCTAGAGGTGCGCGGGGATTCAAACCTCGCGATATCTCAAATAAATGGAGACTTTGATTCCAAGGATCCAAAAATGGCCGCTTATCGCAATGCCGTCCTAAAAATGTCAGCTCGGTTCAAAGGGCTCGGATTTCACCATGTGGCTCGGGAAAACAATCAGGCGGCGGATATCCTCGCCCGCATTGGCGCCAAACGCGACGCAGCCCTCCCAACATTTTTCTGGAAAGGATTTTCAAGCCATCCGTAGCATGGGAAGGGTACACCGGTAACAACAGTCCGGACCCGGCCAAAATACCCGATATCGAACTCCCTCACACAATCGGAGGCTCCGCCACCAAAATAACACAATCAGCCCACGAAATAATGGCCATTATTGCCCCATGGACAGAACCATTCCTGGCCTACTTAACTAGACAGGAACTCCCGGAGGACCAAAATGAGGCACGCTGCATAGTGCGGCGATCAAAGGCCTACAGGGTCCATGAGGGAGAATTGTACAAAAAAAGCGCTACCGGAGTCCTTCAACGGTGCATCTCCGAAGCGGAAGGACGGAACCTTTTGGCAGAAATTCACGCTGGACTCGGCGGTCATCACGCCGCAGCCCTGGCTCTTGTGAGCAAGGCCTTCCGTACAGGATTCTATTGGCCAACGGCCCGGGCAGACGCACAGGACTTAGTCCAGCATTGCGCCGGTTGCCAGCTCTTTGCAAATCAAAGCCATATGCCACCCACCGCCCTCCGAACAATCCCCATTACATGGCCCTTTGCGGTCTGGGGGCTTGACATGGTTGCACCCCTTAAAGGTGGAACCCACAAGAAAAAATACTTATTGGTCATGGTGGATAAATTCACCAAATGGATAGAGGCCAAACCGGTTAAAAGAGCCGAATTCGGACCGGTGATAGATTTCATATCCGGGGTTGTACATCGCTACGGCGTCCCCCACAGCATCATCACTGATAACGGCATGAACTTCCCGGCCGACAAGGTAAAACTCTGGTGCAGCAAAATGGGCATCAAGCTCGATTATGCTTCAATCTACCACCCACAAACCAACGGTCAAGTCGAATGAGCAAATGGTCTTATAATGAGCGGCATTAAACCCAGACTAGTGTGCTCCTTAACAGAGTCTGACACGCACTGGGTAGAAGAGCTCGACTCCGTACTCTAGGGGCTGTGGACCACGCCAAATCGTAGTACCGGATACACACCATTTTTTATGGTGTACGGCGCAGAGGCAGTCCTGCCCTGTGACATAATTCATGACTCACCTCGAGTGCGCATGTACGAAGGAAGAGAAGCCGATCTCGATCGGCAGGACAGTCTGGACACCTTGGAGGAAGAGCGCGACGTAGCCAAAGCCCGTTCCGCATTTTACCAACAACAGGCTCGTAGATACCAAAGCAGAGAAGTACGAGCCAAAACTTATAACGTTGGCGAACTAGTTCTCCTGCTGCCGGATAAGAAAAAGAACAAGCTAGAGCCCAAATGGGAAGGTCCCTTCATCATCGACCAAGTTCTGACCGGCGAAGCGTACCGACTGTGGGATGCATCGACTAGTCGACTCGAGCCGAACCCATGGAACGCAACCAGGCTCCGAAGATTCTACGCGTAGCACCGGACATTATGTTAGTCCCCTTCCTTTGTCCATTTTCTGCATATGTGTCATCTGTCTTGTTTCCGTTTCTTTCTTTTATTCCTCTAGGCCTTCAAGGGTCACCTTGTGCCTCACTTGTACATTATAGAGGTGCTAGCCGCACTATCTACACCTGGGGGCTTCTTTCACAGAAGCTTAAATTATTTACCTGGGCATCACGCCCAATACATGTGTTATACTTCCGCATGTACCTTTTTTCACCATTGTATGCATCGATATGACTTAAGTTTTGGCCAAGCTGGGTTGCCTGGCTCTTGTATTTATGCCCTACGTTCCCGTTAATTCGGCTAGGGCATAAGGGGAGCACCTCTGCGATTGTTACCGCCGGGTCAGCCGGACGTGTACCTCAGACTGGGTGAAGCCGAAGGCTAGCGTTCTTAAGAGAATATTCGGTCGGTGAACAAAATATGACTTTTATTTATTAACCATATCTGCCCCTAGACGTTTTTACTGCGCTTCTTGTCGCAGTCCGGACATGCACTTTAGGGCATGCCTACCCAGGGAAAGGAACCCTTAACGGAACTATTCTCTCTGGAAGATGTTTCTTACTACCCATGTAATATAACATAACTAGTTGGGCACTTGTCTGATAAAGCACTAATGACCCCTACGCCTGGTCTCCACGCATGCCCCGGTTCTTATATAACCAAGAGGGTATTCGGATACACTCCGGACTGTCGGGTCCCGAGGTTGAAGCGAAAAGGCCCGCCACGACAAACGATCTACAATCCGGCTAGAAGACATCATATGTGTCACTTTACAATTACATAATCAATTTGACTGGTTGAATTCTTCTTCAATGCCCTCCAATAGGCTGTCTAGTCTACAGTCTTGTTGAGAATACTTTACGGCCAATTCTACTTGGCCGTACACTAAATTCACAGGGATCTCCTTGCCGTCAGGCCCCACAGGTCCGACTTCGGCCATGTGGTTCGGGTCAGCCTTTGTGTACCGTGTCTTCACCATTGCCCAAGCCTCCCTGGCGCCCTAACGGCAAGCCGATATCTTCCATAATCAGAAACGCCGCCGTGCTCCCTTCAGCTTTTCTGCAAGCTCTCCAAGGCCTTCAGGTATAGAGACGGACGGCCACAAGGCCTGGGCAACGCCTTGCATCACCTGTCGAACACGTTCGTGCAACTGTGCGAGCTCGGGAAGAAGATCACCCGTCGAACTAGGCATCTCCTCGGTAGGACGTCCTGTTAGCATACTGTCGGTGTCAAAACCGGCGGATCTCGGGTAGGGGGTCCCGAACTATGCGTCTAGGCCGGATGGTAACAGGAGGCAGGGGACACGGAGTTTTACCCAGGTTCAGACCATCTTGATGGAGGTAAAACCCTACGTCCTGCTTGATTAATATTGATGGTATGGGTATTACAAGAGTTGATCTACCACGAGATCAGAGAGGCTAAACCCTAGAAATACCCTATGGTATGATTGTTGATGTGTATGTTGTCCTACAGACTAAAACCCTCCGGTTTATATAGACATCGGATAGGGTTAGGGTTACATAGAGTCGGTTGCAACGGTAGGAGATCTGAACATCCGTATCGCCAAGCTTGCCTTCCACGCCAAGGAAAGTCCCTTCCGGACACGGGACGGAGTCTTCAATCTTGTATCTTCTTAGTCCAGGAGTCCGGCTTGAAGGTATAGTTCGGCTATCCGAACACCCCCTAATCCAGGACTCCCTTAGTAGCCCCCGAACCAGGCTTCAATGACGATGAGTCCGGTGCACAGATTGTCTTCAGCATTGCAAGGCGGGTTCTCCTCCAAATTCTGTGTACCTGTTCGAATAAAGTCCGGTTTCGTGTAGATGTTGCGCTCCTTGGCTTCTACGCCCAATAATGGCCATTTTCCACGTGTCAAACGAATATGAAAAGTCTGAGTGTTTTTACATTCACACCCCTAGCTGCGTGAATGAGTTTCCCTTTTTAAGGGGACGAGGATTTAGATCCAATCCACACCTTCTCCCCTCCACGAGTGTTCATCAGAGCGCATTCGACAAAAGTCCATTCCACCATGGCCTGCCGCCGCAACTCCTCCTCTCGTCCTTCTAGCCCTAAGCCTGGATATTGGGAGAGATGTTCTACTACGCACAGCGAGCTAGTGACGCTTCAGACCAAAGGATTTCTCCCCCCGGCCTATATGGTCCCGGTCCGAGCTGATCTCGCCGTCTACAATGGCGGAGAGCAAGCAGAGAATGCCCCTAATCCATCTAAAGGAGAGCGGGTGTGCCTTGTTCCTTACTTAATAAGGGGGCTCGGATTTCCCATCCACCCGTTTCTCCGGGGGTTGCTGGAGTTCTACGGCCTCCAGTTACATCATCTCACGCCTGCCTCAGTATTGCATATCGCGGGCTTTGTAGCCCTCTGCGAGCTGTTTCTGGGTATCGAAGCTCATTTCGGACTGTGGAAGGAGCTATTTTGCCTCGTGCCCCGTTCCAAGAAAGGGTCAATGTATCAAGTGGGCGGAGCCGAAGTATGGCGCATCGCCGGAACCGGATATCTGTCCGGAACCCCAAAGAAGGCGTCCGAAGACTGGCCCTCGGAATGGTTCTATATAGAAGACGTCCCATTGCCGGATCCTGTCCGGATCGGCCTCCCAGAGTTCGATAGTGCTCCTTTAAAAAAGCGCCTAAGATGGCGTCCACGGAGCCCTCAAAGGGAAAGTGACAGGGACATCGTTTATCTTATGGGCCGAATAAGATTGTTAGCCCATTCCGGACTAACCATGATCGGAGTTATGGCCGAATGCGTCATGCGGGGGGTGCAGCCGCTTCAGTACAGAAGCCACCCCTTGTGGGATTTCAACCAGGAGGACGACACCACCCGCTACGGCCGTAAAGGGCCAGATTCAGTTGCCACTCTATTAAAGATCTTGTCCACTTTGTACAAGGGGGAAGAGGAGGAATTTCTCCGTGTCAACCCACAGGGTGGATTCTCTATGCGCAATCCCCCAAGCTGGGTAAGTGGTCGCTTTTACTTGCTCATCCGTTTAGTGTTCCCATTGTTAAATACTTAGTCTGATGACTTCAACGCAGGAACTGCGCCGGGCCGTAAAGGACATAAGCAGCCTGCCTCCACAACCTGAGGACTCAGGACGGTCTCTCGACCCGGCCTCTCGGGAGGATCCGGACATATCTGTGGAGTTGATTGATGGAGTGTTCCATCAATTGAGCGAGGACAGCGCCTTGGTGGCCATTACGGCTGATTACCCAGGGTTAATCCGAACACCCCAGGTACCTAAGACCGAAGTCCTTGTACCCCGGACAGGGATCCGTCCACGCGTGTTTAATTTCCTGATTGCAACCGAACTTTGCAGGGGAGGTTTCTGAAGCAGAAGGCCGAACCTGCGGCGACAAACCAACTAGGGGCCGCAGGGCCCCATGGGCAGAAAAGAGGTGCAGTTCGGACTGAGGCGTCAACGCGAAGGTATGGCGCGCCCCTTTATCCCAGTCGTTATACCTTCGAGGCACACTTGACACTCGTGCCCTTTTCAGGACGAGGAGACCTCGCCGGGCTATATCCGGAGAGGCTGCTAATCGTGCCTCCACCAGCCAGGCTCCAAGGCCTGGTCCGGGGGCGGAAGCGAACGCAAGGTGTGTGCCGGACGTTCCTCCGACGGAAGATGCGGACAGGTTATCTGCCACCAACTTAGAGGTGGAAAGTGCCATGAACCACAGGCGTCGCCGGACAATTCTTCGCGACGCTTGCTTCTCCCAAGAGGCATTAGATGCCTTCAATTTGGGATATGCACACCTCCGTGCCGCTCAAAATGGTCTAGCCAGAGCCACGGAGCAATATGTAAAAGACATACGGGTAAGAAAATTTTCATAAATATATATGTAGCAGTAGCCCCCGAGACTGAAAACAGTTAGAATAACTGGTTTAAGGATCATTTGAAATGCAGGTTCTTACAGAAAAGAATTCCCTACTGACCCAGGAGTTGGAAGAGTGCAAAGCCCAACTGGGGGCCGCACTAGCCGCGATAGGGGAGCCTAAGGAGACCCCCTCTGGTAATATTCATTTCGAAAGATAAGTATGTGGTGAAGCATGGCTTGTGTGCGAATCTGACAAATAAAATCGCAGATGGCGCCGGATTGAATCCGAAAAGGCAACACCTCGGACACCAACTAAAGGCTGGTGAGAGGGTGCTGTTAAAGGTGATGGGGGAGAAGAACGTTCTCCAAGATGCCAACACCCGGCTGGGCGTTGAGCTAAAAGATGTTCGTGCCCAGCTGTCAGACTCCGTGAAGGAGAATCAGCGGCTTCGGCGCGGCATGTTTAGTAAGTGCTTGAGCGAACCTTTTAAAAGAAAGTTCGGCGGTGCCGTTGATTAATAGAGCAATACCCGTAGGTATGTTAACAGGTCGTCCTGCAGAGGAGATGCCCGGTTCTACGGGTGACCTTCTTCCCGAGCTCTTGCAATTGCTTGATCGATCTCGGCAGGCGATGCGAGGCGTCGCCCAAGTCCTGTGGCCAGCCGTCTCCACACCCGAATGTCTTGGAGAGCTTGCGGAGAAGCTGAGGGGAGCACGGCGGCGATTCCAGTTGTGGAAGATATCAGCCTGCCGTCAAGGCGCTAGGGAGGCCTGGGCTATGGTGAAGACGCGATATTCACGGGCCGACCCCAACCATATGGCCGAGGTTGGTCCTGTAGGGCCTGATGGGAAGGAGATCCCTGTGAGCTTAGTATGCGGCCAAGTGGAGTTGGCCGCAAAGTATTCCCAGCAGGACTGTAAATTAGACAGCCTGTTAGATGGTATTGAGGAGGAGTACAGTCGGTCAAAATGACTATGTAATTTTGATTGACATTTATAATGCCTTCTAGCCGGATTGTAGATCATTTGTCATGGCCGACCTTTTCGCTTCAGCCTCGGGACCTGACGGTCCTGAGTGTGTCCGAATTCCCATGCGGTTATATAGGAACCGGGGAATGTGTGGAGACCAGGCGTAGGGGTCATTGTGGCGTGAACAGACAAGTGCCCAACTAGTTATGTTATATTACATGGTTAGTAAGAAACATCTTCCAGGGAGAATAGTTCCGTTAGGGGTTCCTTTCCCTGGGAGGCATGCCCTAAAGTGCATGTCCATGCTGCAAAGAGAAACGCAGAAAAAACATCTGGGGGCACGTGGAAAAAATAAAAAGATCGTCTTTAGTTCACCGACCGAATATCCCCTTAAGAACGCTAGCTTTCGACTTCACCCAGTCTGAGGTACATGTCCGCCTGACCCGGCAGTAACAATCGCAGAGGTGCTCCCTTTACCGCCTAGCCGAACAATTGGGAAAGTAGGGGTAAGCACAGGAGCCAGGCAACCCAGCTTGGCCAAAACTTAAGTCATATCGATGCATATAGTGGTGAATAAAAGGTACATGCGGAAGTTTGACACATGTGTTGGGCGTGAAGCCCGTAGAAGTAAGCTTCTGTCGAAAGAAGCCCCCAGGTTTGCTGAGCGCGGATAGCGCGTCACTTTATGAGCCTCTAAAGGCCATAAGAGGGGAAGAGATAGAGGAGGAGAGAAATGTACGACATAAGGTATATATAAAAAATGGACGGAGTAAGGAGACGAACACGGGATCCGGCGCTAGGCATAGAATCTTCGGAGGCGGGCGATGTTCAATGGGTTCGGCTCGAGTGAGTTATCCGATGCACTTCGCAGGCGGTATGCACCACCAGTCAGGACTTGGTCGATGATGAAGGGACCTTCCCACTTGGGCTTGAGTTTGTCCTTTTTCTTGTCCGGGAGGCGTAGAACTAGTTCACCAACGTTGTAATTTTTGGCCCGTACTTCTCTGCTTTGATATCTTCGAGCCTGCTGTTGATAAAATGCGGAACGGGCCTTTGCCATGTCACGCTCCTCCTCTAATGCATCCAAACTGTCCTGCCGATCGAGCTCGGCTTCTCTTTCTTCGTACATGCGCACTCGAGGTGAGTCATGAATTATGTCGCAAGGAAAAACTGCCTCAGCACCGTACACCATGAAGAATGGTGTGTATCCGGTGGTGCGATTCGGCGTGGTCCACAGCCCCCAGAGTACGGAGTCGAGCTCCTCTACCCAGTGCGTGTTAGATTCCTTGAGGGACCGCACTAACCTGGGTTTGATGCCGCTCATGATAAGACCATTTGCACGTTCGACCTGGCCGTTGGTTTGTGGGTGACAGACGGAAGCATAATTGAGCTTGATGCCCATGTTTTTGCACCAGAGTTTTACCTCGTCGGCCGTGAAGTTCGTGCCGTTATCAGTGATGATGCTGTGGGGGATGCCGTAACAGTGTACAACCTTGGATATAAAGTCTATCACAGGTCCAGATTCGGCCGTCTTAACAGGCTTGTCTTCTATCCATTTGGTGAACTTATCCACCATGACTAGTAAGTATTTGTGCTTGTGGGTTCCGCCTTTAAGTGGTCCAACCATGTCAAGCCCCCAGACCGCGAAAGGCCAAGTGATGGGGATGGTTTGGAGGGCAGTAGGTGGCATATGGCTTTGGTTTGCAAAGAGCTGGCAACCGGTGCATTTTTCGACTAAGTCCTGGGCATCTGCCCGAGCCGTCGGCCAATAAAAGCATGTACAGAAGGCCTTGCTTACAAGGGACCGAGCTGCAGCGTGATGACCACCGAGTCCGGCATGAATTTCAGCCAGGAGGTCCCGCCCTTCCTCTTCGGAGATGCACCTTTGAAGGACTCCGGTAGTGCTTTTCTTATAAAGCTCTCCTTCATGGACTTTGTAGGCTTTGGATCGCCGCACTATGCAGCGTGCCTCATTTTGGTCCCCGGGGAGTTCCTGCCTAGTAAGGTAGGCGAGGAATGGTTCTGTCCACGGGGCTATGACGGGCATTATTACGTGGACTGAGGGTGTTATTTCATTGGCAGAGCCGCCGATTGTGTCAGAATGTTCGATGTCGGGCAGTGCGGTTGGGTCCGGGCTGTTGTTGTGTGGCTCCCCTTCCCATACTACGGATGGCTTGAACAGCCTTTCCAAGAAGATGTTGGGGGGGACTACATCACGTTTTGCACCGATGCGTGCCAGGACATCTGCCGCCTGATTATTTTCCCAGGCTATGTGGTGAAATTCAAGGCCTTCGAACCGAGCTAACATTTTTAGGACGACGTTACGGTAAGCTGCCATCTTTGGATCTTTGGTGTCGAAGTCTCCATTTATTTGGGATATTGCAAGGTTGGAGTCCCCGCGCACCTCTAGGCGTTGAATGCCCATGGATACTGCCATCCGTAGACCATGTAAAAGGGCCTCATATTCGGCTGCATTGTTGGAGTCTGTGTACATAATCTGTAGTACGTATTGAACTGTGTCTCCTGTGGGGGGCGTCAAAATGACACCAGCCCCCAGTCCGACCAACATCTTGGAGCCATCGAAATGCATGATCCAATTTGAATATGTGCCGTACTCTTTAGGGAGTTAGGCCTCCGTCCATTCTGTGATGAAATCGGCCAAAACTTGTGACTTGATGGCTCGTCGTGGCTTATAAGTTATGTCGAACAGGATGAGCTCGATGGCCCATTTCGCGATCCGGCCCGTTGCGTCATGGTTGTTAATAATGTCATTAAGTGGTACTTCCGAGGCTACTGTTATTGAACACTCTTGGAAGTAGTGTCGTAGCTTCCGGGATGCCATGAATACTGCGTACTCAATCTTTTGATAATGCGGGTACCGTGATTTGCAGGGAGTGAGGACAGTGGACACATAATAGACAGGCCTTTAAAGTGGGAATTTGTGTCCGTCCGCTTCTCGTTCGACGACGAGCACTACGCTTACAACCTGATGTGTTGCTGCGATGTACAATAGCATTGGTTTGCCGATGTTTGGCGCGGCCAGGACTGGGTTTGTTGCCAGTATGGCTTTTATTCATCGAGTCCGGCCGTGGCTGCGTCCGTCTATTTGAAGTGTTAGGTGCGCCGAAGGAGGCGGTAAAGGGGGAGGGCCTTTTCTCCCAGGCGGGAGATAAAGCGGCTTAGAGCCGCCACACATCCAGTTAACTTTTGTATTTGTTTGAGGTCCTTTGGGATATCCAATTGCGACAGAGCTCGGATCTTGGCTGGATTGGCTTCAATTCCTCTGCTGGATACAATGAAGCCCAAGAGCTTTCCGGCTGGAACGCCAAAAACGCATTTTTCCGGGTTGAGCTTGCTGTCGTATGTTGGGAGATTATCAAATGTGAGCCTCAAGTCGTCTACTAGAGATTCAACATGTCTTGTTTTGACGACCACATCATCTACATATGCCTCCACTGTTTTACCGATCTGGCTTGCCAGACATGTCTGAATCATGCGCTGATATGTTGCGCCAGCGTTTTTGAGCCCGAAGGGCATTGTGTTGAAGCAGAATGGCCCGTATGGTGTGATAAATGCCATTGCAGCTTGGTCTGATTCTGCCATCTTGATTTGATGGTAGCCAAAATATGCGTCAAGGAAACACAACGAATCGTGTACTGCGGTGGCATCGATAATTTGATCGATGCGGGGCAGAGGGAAGGGATCCTTTGGGCAAGCCTTGTTGAGGTCTTTAAAATCGACACCCAGGCGCCAGGATTTGTCCTTCTTTGTTACCATCAACAGGTTTGCTAGCCAGTCCGGATGTTTTATATCTCTGATGAATCTGGCTTCCAATAGCTTTGCTAGCTCCTCTCCCATAGCCTATCTCTTAGGTTCGGAAAAACGCCGAAGAGCCTGTTTGACAGGTTTGAATCCTGTTTGGATATTTAAGCTATGCTCGGCCAGCCTGCATGGGATTCTTGGCATGTCCGAAGGATGCCAGGCGAAAATGTCCAAGTTCTCCCGTAGGAACTCTCGCAATGCGTCGTCGACATCAGGGTTTAACTGTGCCCCGATGGAAGCTGTTTTGTTGGGGTCCGTTGGATGGACTTGGAATTTGACTATTTCGTCCGCTGGTTTAAAGGAGGTGGACTTGGATCTTTTGTCGAGTACCACGTCGTCCCTATTCATGGTAGAGTGCAGCGCAGTCAGTTCCTCGGCTGCTAGGGCTTCGGATAGTGCCTCGAGGGCCAGTGCGGCTGTCTTGTTTTCGGCGCGGAGTGCTACATCCAGATCACTAGCGAGAGTGATGATCCCATTAGGCCCGGGCATCTTGAGCTTCATGTACCCATAATGGGGTATTGCTTGGAAGATTGTGAATGCTTCCCGCCCTAGCAAAGCACGATAACCACTGCTGAATGGGGCCACGTGGAACGTGACTTCTTCGGACCTGTAATTGTCCGTCGTGCCGAACACCACATCCAGTGTGATTTTTCCTGTACAGCGCGCTTCCCGACTGGGGATTATTCCTCTAAAGGTTGTGCTGCTTCGCGTGATGCGGTTCCAGTCTATATCCATTTTTTGGAGGGTTTCCTCATAGATGAGGTTCAATCCGCTGCCGCCGTCCATGAGTACCTTGGTGAGACGAAAGTCGTCCACTATTGGACTGAGGACCAATGCGGCTGGTGCTCGGGCTGTTCGGAATTTAGGTTCATCATTGGCGTTGAAGGTAATGGCCGTGTCACTCCACGGGTTTACTGTTGCTACTTGGTAGACTTCGGCAAGGCTGCGGAGTGTCCTCTTTCGCATATTATTTGATGCGAAGGTCTCGAAGACTGTTAGTACCGTATTGGAGTCTCTGGGGTGGCTTTCTGTGGTCTCCGTGATTAGGAGGTTCTCGCCAATCTTGGCCACCTGCCGGAGTATCCAACATGCTCTAAGGCTGTGAGTTGGTATAGCATCCTCCGTGCTATGAATTTTACAGGGTCCATTAAGCCATCCTTCCAGTACGGTTCCATGCCCTGGAGAGGGTTTTTGCTTTTTGGTGCTTGACCCGGGTGTCTGGTGATGATGCACCCTCTTGTTTCGAACTGGGCTTGCATTAAGGGCCGGATTGTCCCAAAATTTTGTTGCAGTTTTCCGGGCGCTTTGCATCGCACAGTACTTTCGTACTATGGATGCTAAGTCGGCGAAGCGTGTAATATCACGGCGACCTATGGCGTTGAGTATTCCCTTGTCCGTGCAATTATTGCAGAAGGATAGAATAGCGTCTTCCTCACGGCAGCCCTTTATCCTGTGCATAACCAGGAGGAATCTTGCCCAGTAATGATGTACTGTTTCGTTGGGTTGTTGCCTGATTTGGGATAGATCGCTAATGTTCGGGTGGGTGGGTGGAATTAAGTCCGGAGCCTTACCCCTTCTGAGGCTCAGAGGCCGAGGAATTTCCGAACTCGAAAATTTGGATTCCTGGATGTCGTCCAATGAATCCAGTCCGTCGCCTGATTCTAGGTTCAGGTCTTGAGTGATATCCTCCCCTCCGCGGACATCCGGCTTGGAGGGATCGGGAATCCAGACGTAGCGAGTCCTTAGGATAGATGAAGGGTCGCCGCACTATCCCTCTACCACGGCGACGTGGTGGGTGGCTTGGGGAGATTTAATCTTTCTCAGATCGGATTTAGGCCCGATTTGGTCGTAATCCGTAGCGACTCCCACGGCGGCGAAGCGGTCCAAGAGCTCGCTTATGGAGGAAAGCTCTATTGGATCTAACTGCTCGGCAAGTTCCGAGTTGACATGAAGATTGTTTTCGATGGCTCGAGAGGTCATCATTGGTGTAGAAGCCGAACAGGGGTCATAAGAAAACCACCTAGCTGGAGGGTTTGGCAGACAGCCAAAACTCCCTTAGCAACAGTGCCATCTTTAAAGACGGGGCGAGGCATCCTTCCTGATGGTGACGACACAGAGGAACTCTCAATGAAAGCACCAATGTCGGTGTCAAAATCGGCGGATCTCGGGTAGGGGGTCCCGAACTGTGCGTCTAGGCCGGATGGTAACAGGAGGCAGGGGACACGAAGTTTTACCCAGGTTCGGGCCCTCTCGATGGAGGTAAAACCCTACGTCCTGCTTGATTAATATTGATGGTATGGGTATTACAAGAGTTGATCTACCATGAGATCAGAGAGGCTGAACCCTAGAAGCTATCCTATGGTATGATTGTTGATGTGTATGTTGTCCTACGGACTAAAACCCTCTGGTTTATATAGACACCGGATAGGGTTAGGGTTACATAGAGTCGGTTGCAATGGTAGGAGATCTGAACATCCGTATCGCCAAGCTTGCCTTCCATGCCAAGGAAAGTCCCTTCCGGACATGGGACGGAGTCTTCAATCTTGTATCTTCTTAGTCCAGGAGTCTGGCTTGAAGGTATAGTTCGGCTATCCGAACACCCCCTAATCCAGGACTCCCTCATATACCTACAGACATAACTCTGTCAGCCAGCTTCATCGCCAAACTCTTTTTCAAAGTTCCTTCAAGCACTTACTAAATATGCCGCATCGAAGCCGCCGATTCTCCTTAACAGAATCCGACAGTTGGGCACGAACATCTTTTAGTTCCACGCCCAGCTTGGTGTTGGCATCTTGGAGATCATTCTTCTCCTGCCTCACCCTCGTTAGCACGCTCTCACCAGCCTTTAGCTGGCCTATGAGCTGCTGCTTATCCGGATTCACTCTAGCGTCATCTGCAATTTTATCATCAGATTTTCATATAAAGCCGCACTCTAATATGATACTTATCATTTGACGGATATGTTACCAGCGGGGGTCTCTTTAGGCTCCCCTGCGGCGGACAGTGCGTCCTGAAGTTGGGCTTTGCACTCTTCCAGCTCCTGGGACAGTTGAGTATTATTTTCTGTAAGAACCTACATAACAAATGATCCTTAAATCAGTTATCCTAACTGTTTCAAGTCTCACGGGCTACCGATATATATAATCATCAAATTTTCTCACCCGTATGTCTTTTACATACTGCTCAGTGGCTCTGGCTAGACCATTTTGAGCGGCACGGAGGTGCGCATCTCCTGAGTTGAAGGCATCCAAAGCCTCTTGGGAGAAACAAGAGTCACGAAGAACAGTCCGGCGACGCCTATGGTTCATGGCGCTTTCCACCTCGGAATGGGTGGCGGACAGTCTATCCATATCCTTTGTCGGAGGAGCACCCGGTGCACTCCTTGTACTCGTTCCCACCCCTGAGTCCGGCCTTGGAGCCTGGCTTGTGGAGGCGCGGTTGGTAGCCTCTCCGGGTATAGTCCGACGAGCGCTCTTTCTCCTGAAAAGAAGGCATGGGCGTTAATATGCCTCTGTAAATAATGTCTTGCAATAAAGACGGCGCGCTATACCACTGCACCGGTGCTTCAATCCGGACTGCGGATATTTTCAGCCTGCCTGGCCTAGCGGCCCCTTGTTGGCTATTTGCCACAGGCTCGGCCTTCTGCCCCGAGGACCTCCCCTGCAAAACACGGCTGTTATACGGCAATAAAAAAGAGCACAAGGATGGATCCCTTTTTAAGTGCTAGGACTTCGGTCCCAGTCACCTGTGAGGCTGGAACTAGCCCAGGAAAATCGGCCGTAATGGCCACCAAGTTATTGTCATTACTCCCTTGGTAAAATACCCCATCGATCAACTCCACGGATATGTCCGGATCCTCCTGGGAGGCCGGGTCAAGGGACCGTCCAGGGTCCTTGGGCTATGGAGGAGGGCTGTTTATCTCCTTTACTGCCTGGCGCAGCTCCTGCGATGAAATCGCTAGAATGAATACTTAAACTACGGGAATACGAAACGGATGGGCGAGAAAAAATCTCCGCTTACCCAGCTCGGAGGATTGTACATGGAAAATCCGCCCTGCGGGTTGATACGGAGGAATTCCTCCTCTTCTCCCTTGTACAAAGTGGACAAGATCTTTATTAGATCAGCAGCTGATCTCGGCCCTTTGCGGCCATTGCGGGTGGCGTCATCCTCCCCGTTGAAGTCCCACATGGGGTGGCCTCTATACTGGAGCGGTTGCACCCCCCGCATAATGCATATAGCCATGACCTCGATCATGGTCAATCTGGATTGAGCTAAAGAGCTTATCCGGCTCATCAGATAAAGAATGTCCCGGTCGTCTTCCTCCAGGGGGCTCTGTGGATGCCAGCTCTGGCGCTTCTTCAAAGGGGCGTTGTCAAACTCAGGAAGACCGATCCGAATAGGGTCCGGAAGGTGGACATCTTCTATATAAAACCATTCTGAAGGCCAGTCTTCAGACGTCTTCTTCGGGGTCCCGGATAGGTATCCGGTCCCAGCGATACGCCACACTTCGGCTCCGCCCACTTGATATTTTGATCCCTTCTTAGAACAGGGCACAAGGCAGAACAGCTTTTTCCATAGAGCGAAATGAGCCTCACAGCCCAAAAATAACTCGCAAAGGACTACGAATCCCGCGATATGCAGCAGGGAGGCAGGCGTAAGGTTGTGCAGCTGGAGGCCATAGAACTCCAGAAGCCCTCGGAGAAACGGATGGATTGGGAATCCGAGCCCTCTTACCAGATAAGGGACAAGGCATACCCGCTCTCCCTTGGATGGATTGGGACGGCTCTCCGCTTGCTCTCCGCCATTATAAGTGGCAAGCCCGGCTCGAACCGGGACGAGGTATGATGGGGGAAGAAATCCCTTGGACTGAAGCATCACCAATTTGCTGTGCGGGATGGAAGATCTGTCCCAATCTCCAGGCTTGGAACTAGGGGTGCGAGAGGAGGAGCTGCGTCGATCGGCCATGATGGAATGGATCTCTGTCGGGTATGCTCTGATGAAGACTCGGCAAGGGAGGATGATGTGATTTGGATCTGAATCCTCGTCTTTTTAAATAGGCGGCTCATTTACATAGCTAGGGGGTAAATGTGAAAACACCCTGGCTCTTCACATTCGCTCGACACATGGAACATGGCCATTATTGGGCATAGAAGCCAAGAAGTACAAACCATCACAAGGAACCGGACATTATTTCGACAGGTACACAGAATTTGAAGAGGAATCCGCCTTGCAATGCCGAAGATAATACTGCGCGCCGGACTCGTCGTCATTGAAGCCTGGTTCGGGGGCTACTGAGGGAGTCCTGGATTAGGGGGTCTCCGGACAGCCGGACTGTTAGACTATGAAGATACAAGATTGAAGACTTCGTCTTGTGTCCGGATGGGACTCTACTTGGCGTGGAAGGCAAGCTAGGCAATACGTATATGGATATCTCCTCCTTTGTAACCGACCTTGTGTAACCCTAACCCTCTCCGGTGTCTATATAAACCGAAGGGTTTTAGTCTATAGGACAACAATCACAACATACAATCATACCGTAGGCTAGCTTCTAGGGTTTAGCCTCTCTGATCTCGTGGTAGATCTACTCTTGTAACACCCATATCTTCAATATTCATCAAGCAGGACCTAGGGTTTTACCTCCATCAAGAGGGCCCGAACCTGGGTAAAACTTCGTGTCCCTTGCCTCCTGTTACCATCCGGCCTAGACGCACAATTCAGGACCCCCTACCCGAGATCCGCCGGTTTTGACACCGACACCCTGGTATTCGGAAGGCCGAATTCGGGGCGCGATACACGCCTGTCAGCCGGACAGGGCCGGCCCCTCGCCCTAAGCGGCATAAGTCTTTAGGGACTCGAAAAACCTCGCCGAACAGCGACCAGTCTCTCGGCTTATCATGACAGTCAGTTTTAGCTTTCTCTAATGAGGTGCTCAGCCCAGCAGAACCGGGGCACAATCGCAGTAGTTCTCCTAGCGCTACCTTAGCCGATAGAGCGGAACGTAAGTTACCAAAACATAGGAGCCGGGCAAACCCAACATTTGACCAAAGACATGATTCGGAGCTGATGCATATAATGCTATAAGTTCGGGGTGCTGCACTTGTGAAAGTGTTCAGACTTTTCACACCGCATTGTGGGGTACGTAAGCCCCTGGTGTATTGGCCGTACCAGAGTGTACGGTTGCAAGGCTTCATTAATGAACACACACACACACACACAGATATATATATATATATCAAGAATGCAATAATAGTCGTAATGTCATGCATTGTTTATTGAAAAATTGCATTAAAGCAGAGTGATACAGATAGTGCGATAAGCAAAGAGTAGGACTATGTCCCTTCCAAGGGCAAGCTGAGGAATGATATGAAATTGAATCTTTCGCTCATTACTGTAATAAACCTGGGAATTCCGTAGCTGTCTGCCTCCTTGGTTGCTGCATCATGTGTTCGGCAATAGTGCTGCCGGACAGTGTTTCCAGAGATTAAGGTCCTGAAAGAAAAAGAAAAATAATCAAACGGGAAGCCCCTAGTGCGGTTTAGGCCGCGCTTTGGGGCGTGCCGCGTTTGTGCCCCCCTCCCCACCTGTGCCCATGGTATTTTTAATGCGTAATTATGTACGCGTGGCACGAGTTTCACCGTTGGGCTGGGATTGGGGTGGCCGCCGTATTGCTACGTGAGCTCAGATCGCACCAGGTGGTCTATTTGCCAATTAGCCCGAGCGCGCTTGAAGGTGTCCGGGCTTTGAAACGCCGAACTGGTTGATTGCCTTGAGAGGTTGCTTTGCGCTTCTGCTGCGAGGGCCGCGGTGTGCTCCTCTATTCGGAGAGAGCGCTCTGTGTTTCCATTGACTGTAATAACTCCGCGACGTCCTGGCATCTTGAGCTTGAGGTATGCATGATGCGGTACCGCATTGAATCTAGCGAATGTGGTTCGCCCGAGCAGCGCGTGATAACCACTGTGGAACGGGACTATGTCGAAGATTAACTCTTTGCTTCGGAAATTATCCGGGGATCCGAAGACCACTTCCAGTTTAATTGAGCCTGTGCAATGGGCCTCTACACCTGGAATGACGCACTTAAAGGTCGTTTTCGTGGGATTGATCCTTGAGGGGCCTATACCCATTTTGCGCACTGTGTCCTGATAAAGCAGGTTCAGGCTGCTGCCGCCATCCATAAGGACTCGAGTGAGGTGAAATCCGTCGATGATTGGGTCTAGAACCAGTGCGGTGAATCTGCCATGACGGATACTAGTGGGGTGGTCCCTGCGATCGAAGGTGATCGGACAGGAGGACCAAGGGTTGAACTTTGGGGCGACTGGCTCCAACGCATATACGGCCTTGAGCGCACGCTTCCGCTCCCTCTTGGGGATGTGTTTTGCGTATATCATGTTCACCGTCCGCACTTGCGGGGGAAACCTCTTCTGTCCTCTAGTGTGCACCTGCCGGGGCTCCTCCTCGTCATTGCTATGCGGCCCCTTGTCCTTGTTTTCGGCAATTAACTTGCCGGCCTGCTTGAACACCCAACAATACCTGTTGGTGTGATTGGCTGGCTTGTCTGGGGTGCCGTGTATTTGACACAAGCAATCGAGTATACAGTCCAAGCTGGACGGACCCGGCATACTTTGTTTGAATGGCTTTTTCCGCTGACCGGGTTTAGAGCCTTTGAATCCGGCATTGACTGCCGTATCTTCAGTATTTTCGTTGTTAATGCGGCGCTTATGCTTGTTGCGACGTGACCTGCTATTGCCGTCCTTGGTATCTGAGGTACCGTGGTTCTTTGATATGTTATTACTGCGAGCCAGCCAGCTGTCTTCTCCCGCACAAAAGCGGGTCATGAGCGTCATGAGAGCTGCCATAGATTTCGGCTTTTCCCGACCAAGGTGCCGGGCTAGCCACTCGTCTCGGATGTTGTGCTTGAAAGCCGCTAAGGCCTCCGCATCCGGACAGTCGATGATTTGATTTTTCTTTGTAAGGAACCGAGTCCAGAATTTCCTGGCCGACTCTTCTGGCTACTGAATTATGTGGCTTAAATCATCGGCGTCTGGTGGTCGCACATAAGTTCCCTGAAAGTTGTCGAGGAATGCGGCTTCCAGATCTTCCCAACAACTAATGGAGTCCACTGGCAAGCTGTTAAGCCAATGCCACGCTGGTCCTTTGAGCTTTAGTGGGAGGTATTTGATGGCGTGTAAGTCATCGCCGCGGGCCATGTGGATGTGGAGGAGGAACTCCTCAATCCATACCGCAGGATCTGTTGTGTCGTCGTATGATTCAATATTGACAGGTTTGAAACCTTCTGGGAATTGATGTTCCATTACTTCGTCTGTGAAGCATAAGGGGTGTGTGGCGCCTCTGTATTGGGCTATATCTCGACGCAGCTCGAATGGGTCTTGCCCGCTGTGTTCGGCCCGGCCGGATTTGCTTTTACTGTATCCGACGTGACGTTTGTCGTCTCGCAGAGTGGTGTGCCCTCGTGATCCGTAGATCGATCTTGAATGCTTTGCCTTGTCCTCCAATATGTCTCGCAGGTCTGGCGTACCTCCCCATGCCTTTTTATTTGAATGGCGTTGGGGTGGAGGCTGAGCTTTTGGCTAGAATGACTTTCTATCGCGGCCACGAGGTGGCCGATCAGCCGTATCATACGCTTCTTCCTCCAGTTGGGGTAGTATCCTGCGCCTTGGGTAACTCTTGGAGGGGCGCTCGAGTTTATATTCCTCGGCCGTGAGGACTTCAGTCCATTTGTCAGCTAGCAGATCTTGATCAGCTTGAAGCTGCTGCTGCTTTTTCTTCAGGCTATTTGCCGTGGCCATAAGCCGGCGCTTGAAGCGCTCTTGTTCGACGGGATCCTCTGGGACGGTGAATCCATCGTCGCTGAGGCTTGCCTCGTCTTCGGAGGGGGGATGTAATTGTCATCCTCCTCCTCTCCATCTGCCGCTCCCTCAGGAGAGCTGGCTCCTTCATCCTCCTGCTCTAAATCTTGCTGGAGGGGATTGTTGTTGTCTTCGGCACTGTCCGGAGTATTATTATCTCCTGTGTCGGTGTCACCACTTTTGCTTTGGCGGGACTTAGAGCGGTGGCGCTGATGTTGGCGCTTGGGTTGCTTCTTGGAGGGGTCATCCTCTGCTATCTCGTCGCCATTGCCTTCATTGGGTGTATCCACCATGTATATGTCATATGACGAGGTGGCTTTCCAGTGCCCTGTAGGTGCTGGTTCATGTTCATCTCCTACATCGTCGTCCATACAGTCGATGTCTTCGGAGTCGAAGTCGAGCATGTCGGTTAAATCATCGACAGTGGCTACGAAGTGGGTGGTGGGTGGGCATCGAATTTCTTCGTCGTCCGCATCCCAATCCTGTTGGCCATAATCCGGCCAAGGCTCTCCTGACAAAGAGAGAGACCTTAGTGAATTCGGAATGTCGCCAAAGGGAGAGTGCTGAAAGATATCTGCAGCGGTGAATTCCAGGATCGGCGCCCAATCAGATTCGATTGGCAGGGGTGCGGGTGGTTTGGAGTCAGAAAAAGAGTCCGGCACCTTGGAGTCACGGGCTACGAAGAGGATTATGCTAGTGTTTGGCTCGATCTCCGTTGAGACTACAGCCCCTGAGGCGGTGTCTAACCACCCGTCCTCGGTTGGCGCAGTTGGCTCCGAACTAAGGGTGGGAGCTGATGCGGGCGCGGATTCCGGGGTACTGTTCGGCGGCAGAGCTAGGTCATACCCATCACGACAGTGCGGCACGCCCGGCTGTGGCTCGAATCCATCGAAGATCAAGTCTCCACGGATGTCGGTCGTGTAGTTCAAACTTCCAAATCTGACCTGATGGCCAGGGGCGTAGCTTTCAATCTGCTCCAGATGGCCAAGCGAATCCGCCCGTAGTGCAAAGCCGCCGAATATGAAGATTTATCCGGGGAGAAAAGTCTCACCCTGGACCGCATCGCTATCGATGATAGTAGGAGCCATCAAGCCTAACGGCGACGACACAGAGGAACTCTCAATGAAAGCACCGATGATGGTGTCAAAACCGGCGGATCTCGGTAGGGGGTCCCGAACTGTGCGTCTAGGCTGGATGGTAACAGGAGGCAGGGGACACGAAGTTTTACCCAGGTTCGGGCCCTCTTGATGGAGGTAAAACCCTACGTCCTGCTTGATTAATATTGATGATATGGGTAGTACAAGAGTAGATCTACCACGAGATCAGAGAGGCTAAACCCTAGAAGCTAGCCTATGGTATGATTGTATGTTATGGTTGTTGTCCTACGGACTAAAACCCTTCGGTTTATATAGACACCGGAGATGGTTAGGGTTACACAAGGTCGGTTACAAAGGAGGAGATATCCATATACGTATTGCCTAGCTTGCCTTCCACGCCAAGTAGAGTCCCATACGGACACGAGACGAAGTCTTCAATCTTGTATCTTCATAGTCTAACAGTCCGGCCAATGGAGATAGTTCGGCTGTCTGGAGACCCCCTAATCCAGGACTCCCTCAGGTGTATTCAGACTACGTTGAATGCTGGCCTTTCGAAGGTCTTTTGTGTAAATATTATGCATGTGTTTGGCTTCCGTTCATGTTTTCTTTTCATCTTTTTGGCTTTTTCCTTTGCCGCCTTCCCTTGGCCGCCGCCTTCCCAATCGGACAGCTGCTCTGCAGTCTGTGGCCGGAGAAGGACATGGTCGTTTTGGGAAGGCAAGTACTCGAGCTTTCTTAGATTGCAGCAAGGTGAACGGGAAGCCGGCCATCCGACTGCTCTGGTAGTTGGCTGGCGAGGCGGGAGGCCGGCTCGTGTTATATAAGTTCGTTGGTCCTTAGCCGTTTTTCGTGTGGGCGCCCTTTCCTGCCCTTGGCTCTTGCCAATCAGACAGTCGATTCTTCGAGCTGCGATTTTTGGCAAGAGGGGGCTTGGGTGCCGGCACACTACTTGTCCGACTGCAGGCAAAACTTCAGATATAACTCAAGGTGGCGAGTCCCCAGGCCGACTGGTCGAACCCGGTGCCGGACGAAAAAAAGTAAATGTAGTAACATAATCATATGCGTGATACTCATCATTCATAGATATATGAGGGTAGTCCCCGAGTGCACCTCGGGGTACCCTTTATCTCGTACTTAGTACAAAAGGTAGCATGTTACGTACTACTTTTTAACTGTAAAATCTTCGGAGGAGATTGGCGTTCCACGGTCATTCCGACTCCTTGCCAGAATCATCTCTCTTGCGTGCCTTCGGCTTCTGTGCATCGATTAGGTAGTAGGAGTCGTTGCCTAAAGCTCTGCTGATGATGAAGGGGCCCTCCCAAGGGGCCGAGAGCTTGTGTTGGCCGGCTGTTCGCTGGATCAGCTGGAGCACAAGATCGCCCTCTTGGAAGGATCTTGTCTTGACCTTCCGGCTGTGGTAGTGGCGCAGGCCCTGCTGATAGATGGTGGACCGGCTGAGGGCTAACAGCCGGCCCTCTTCCAGCAGGTCAACGCCGTCTTCTCGTGCTTCCTTGGCCTCCGCCTCCGTGTACATGGTGACCCGAGGTGAGTCGAACTCGATGTCAGTTGGGATGACAGCCTCGGCACCATATACAAGGAAGAAAGGGGTGAAGCCGGTTGACTTGTTTGGGGTAGTGCACAAACTCCAAAGGATGGCTGGCAGCTCGTCGAGCTAACAGCCGGCCGAATGCTCCAGTGGCACGACCAGTCAGGGCTTGATGTCGGAGAGGATGAGGCCGTTTGCTCACTCGACCTGACCGTTTGACTGCGGGTGGGCGACAGACGCTAGGTCCAGCCGGATGCCGTGTGTTGCGCAGAAACGTGCTAGTGCTCCCTTTGCAAAGTTTGTGCCATTGTCGGTGATGATGCTATGTGGCACGCCGTACCGGGTTGTAATATCTACGATGAAAGTGACGGCAGTCGGCCCATTCAGCTTCTTGATCGGCTTTGCTTCAATCCACTTGGTAAACTTGTCCACAACAACGAGCAAATGTGTCATGCCGCCGCGTGCCGTCTTGAATGGGCCCACCATGTCCAGCCTCCAGACGGCAAAGGGCCAGGTGAGGGGGGTGGTCTTGAGTGCAGAAGCCGACAGGTGTTGCTTGGAGCTGAAAACTCGGCACCCTTTGCAGTGTTTGACTAGTTCCTTGGCGTCATCCAAAGCAGTCGGCCAGAAGAATCCATGGCGAAAAGCTTTGGCGACGAGTGATCTTGAGGCTGCGTGGTGGCCGCATTCGCCTGGGTGGATGTCCCTGAGGATTGCTATGCCCTTCTCTGGTTCGACGCAGCGCTGGAAGACTCCAGTGACGCTGCACCTAACAAGCTCTCGGTTGACGATTGTGTAAGCTCCGGCTCGGCCTTGAACTTTTCTTGCCAAGATCTCGTCGGTTGGCAGCTCTCTGTTTACTAAGAAGTTGAGGATGGGCTGGGCCCATGATGGAGCTGGGACTTCTTCTATTGTCAGGACTGCTGCTGTGACCAGGGCGGGTGGGGTGGGTGGTGAAGAGTTGGAGTCGGCCACCGCCTGTTGTGTCGATGCAGTCCCCGGGCCAGCTGTAGTAGCCCCCGGGCCGAGTTCTGAAGTCCTCGGGCCGGGTGCGACTATGGTAGTCCCCGGGTCGCCTGTCGGAGTCCCCGTGCCTCCTGCTTGGTTCCCTGAGTCGGATCCGACTGTGTCGGGGTCCGTTGGCACGAGGATGGAAACAGATTCTGGAGACGACTTGATAGACGGCTTGAGGAGGCGGTGGAGAGAAACGCCGGCTAGTATAGCTTGCAGGGTGGAGCCTACTCGTGCCAGGGCATCTGCTTGCATGTTGTCGGCACGTGGTACATGAAGGAACTCACATCCTTCAAAATATCCACTGATTTGCTGAACGAAGAAACGATAGCTCGCCATGTTCGTGTCCTTGGTGTCCCAGTCGCCAGATGACTGCTGGACCACCAAATCCGAGTCGCCATAGCACAGGATCCGGCGGATGCCGAGCTCTTTGGCTAGCCGGAGCCCGTGTATGAGCGCCTCGTACTCGGCCACATTGGTGGAGGCGGCAAAATGAATTTGCAATGTGTACTTGAGCTTGTCGCCCTTGGGAGAGGTAAGGACGATGCCGGCTCCCAAGCCGGTGTGCATCTTGGACCCATCGAAGTGCATCCGCCAGTGGGTGGAGTCGGGGGCCGATGGCAGGTATTGGGTTTCCGCCCAGTCGACGAGGAAGTCGGCCAGTGCCTGGGACTTAATAGCGGTGCGGGGCTGGTAGAAGATCGTGTAGGGGCCTAGCTCAATGGCCCATTTTGCCACCCGGCCAGATGCATCCCGGCTACCTATGATCTCGGCGAGCGGGGCAGTACACACGACCGTGATGAGGTGCTCTTGAAAATAGGGCTTTAGCTTCCTGGCAGCGAAGTACACACCGTAGCACAACTTCTGGTAGTGTGGGTAGTTCTGCTTCGAGGTGGATAATACTTCGCTTAAATAATACACCGGCCTCTGGACCAGATGAGCTCGACCTTCTTCTGGGCGCTGGACTACGATGACTGTGCTGACCACCCGGCTAGTAGCGGCAATGTAAAGGGGCATGGGCTCTTTTTCAGTCGGTGCCGCTAAGACAGGCGGCGTGGTTAGCATCTTCTTTAGCTCGTGGAAAGCTTGGTCCGCCTGGTCGTTCCACTCGAAATGAGTGGACTTCTTCATGAGTCGGTAGAGGGGGAGGGCTTTCTCTCCGAGCAGGCTGATGAAGCGGTTCAGGGAAGCCAAGCATCCGGTAAACTTCTGGACATCTCGTAGCTTGGTGGGAATCTCCATTCTCTCTATGGCTTTGATCTTCATCGGGTTGCACTCGATGCTGCGTTCGGAGACCAGAAAGCCTAGAAGCTGGCCGGCTGGTACTCCGAACACGCATTTCTCGGGGTTGAGTTTGATTTGAAATCGGCGCAAGTTTTCAAATGTTTCTCTGAGGTCTTCCAGCAGGGTGCCGCGCTTCTCCGTCTTCACCACAATATCGTCTACATAGACGTGGGCATTTCTGCCAAGTTGCTTGAGGAGGCACTTCTGCATGCAACGCTGAAAAGTGGCACCGGCATTTCTCAAGCCGAATGTCATAGTCAGGTAGCAGAAGGCTCCGAAGGGTGTGATGAAGGCGGTCTTCAAGCGGTCAGCTGGATCCAACTTTATCTGGTGGTAGCCTGAGTAGGCATCCAAGAAGCTCAACAGCTCGCATCCGGCTGTGGAGTCTATCACTTCGTCAATCCTTGGCAGGGCGAAGGGATCTTTGGGGGAGGCCTTGTTGAGGCTAGTGTAGTCTATACACATGTGCCACTTGTTATTTTTCTTCAGCACGAGGACCGGGTTGGCGAGCTACTCTGGAAAGAAAACTTCCATAATGAAGCCGGCTGCCAGAAGCCGGGCTATTTCTTCTCCTACAATCCTTCTCTTCTCTTTCGACAGTCGGCGGAGGGGCTGTTTGACTGGTTTTGCACCTTCTAGACGTGTAGCTTGTGCTCGGCGAATTCCTTCGGCACACCCGGCATGTCCTTGGGGGACCATGCGAAGATGTCCCGATTCTCACGGAGGAAATCGGCAAGCTCGCCTTCCTATTTGCTGTCCAGGTTTGCCCCGATGGTGCAAACCTTTCTGGGTGATCCGGGTCCAGAGGTACCTTCTTTGTTTCTTTGGCCGACTGAAAAGAACCTTGGGCATCACACTCCTTGGGGTTGGTGGACTGGGCCGGCTGCTTGCCGGCCATGGCCATGACTCGGTCCAGTATCTTCTTCTCTTCAGCAATCACAAGGGACTCGGCCAGCCGGCTGCTGGCTGCCGCACACTCGGAGGATTTCTTGTAGTCTCTGGCTATGGTGATGATGCCCTTGGAACTCGGTATCTTCATCTTGAGGTAGGCATAGTGGGGTACAACCATGAACTTGGCCAGAGCAGGTCGGCCAAGTAAAGCGTGGTAAGGGCTCTCCAGATCCACCACCTCAAACCACACCGCCTCTCGGTGGAAGTGATCCTTGTCCCCGAAGAGGACATCTATCTTGATCTTGCCGATTGGGGAGTAGGACAGGCCGGGTACAATGCCATGGAACACAGTCCGACTGGGCATGAGCTGCTTCGTCTTGATGCTTAGCTTCTCCATGGTGTCATGGTACAGTATGTTGATGCTGCTCCCACCATCTATCAGCACGCGGGAGAAACGGGCGGCTCGCCTTTCTATTGCGAGGGTGGCATCCAAAACCAATGCGTAAGAGCCGGGAGACGGCATCACCTCTGGGTGATCTGTCCGACTCCAGCTAATAGGCCTTTCTGACAAGTGCATGAACTCTGGGTTGTTGGAGGCGATTGCGTTGACTTCTTGGTGTTGTCGGCGCCGGCTACGCCGATCTTCTGGTTGGCTTGTAAAGACGACGTAGGCGGCATGCTCGTTGGGGTACTCGTCTTGAACAACCCCGATTGCTGGTCGAGCAGCCGGCTGCGGAGGAGCCGGAGGCGGCTGACCAGCAGGCGGAGGTGGCACTATCCCCTCACTCTTGGAGATCCGCGTGAGCCAGTGGCATTTTCGGGTTGTGTGGTTTGAGGGCTTCGTGCCGCTGTGAAACTTGCAGGGTCATCAAGTGCTTGCTCGTAGGAGAAAGTCGGCTGCCAAGCCGGCCTGCTGCCCTTCTGCTTCTTGGGCGCGGGCCGCCCTTCGGGTTGTTCGTCTTCGACTGTGGCCACCTGCCGACTGGTGGAAGGCGGCGGGGGAGCCTTGCGCTTGTGGTCGTTCTGGTACGGGCGTTGGCTGGATTCTCCAGCCGGCGTCTTGGGACTTGGAGCGAGCACCTTCCCGGAGGAGTCTACTCTGAGCTCGGTCTTCATTGAGGAATCGGTCGTGGCGTATTTATCAGCTATGATCAGCAGCTCATCAAGGGTGGTCGGCTCGTCGCAGAGGAGTCGGTGCTTGAGGAGGGTGCCTCCTCGGCACCCGGCGGTGAAGTACTCTATAGCTTGAACCTCGTGCACTCCCTCGCAGGAATTGCGGAGCTTGGCCCAATGCATGAGGTAGTCGCGAGTCGATTCGCTGGGCCCTTGGACACACAAGGAGAGCTGTCGGGGCTTGGGAGCCCGCTTGTATGTGCTGGTGAAGTTACGGATGAAGGCTTCAGTGAAGTCTAGCCAACTGTTGACGCTGTAAGGCTTGAGGCTGTTGAGCTAGGTGCGCACCGTGCCTTGGAGCATGAGGGGCACATATTTTACGGCAACACGCCTGTTGCCGTTCGCGATGCAAATTGCGGTGGAGTAGTCGATCAACCAATCCTCCGGCTTCACGGAGCCGTTGTACTTTGGCGTGTCTCTTGGGAGCGAGAACCCTTTGGGGAAGGGCTTGTCGCGGATGCGGGGGCCGAAGCATGGCGGGCCGACATCATCTTCTTCTTCTAGGGCCAGGGATCGCGCAAGGCGGTCGATCCGGTGGCGGGCATCATTCTCGCTGACTCCTTCACGGCGACCCAGCCGGCCGCTGAGAGTCGGATGCGTGATAGGAGGCGGGGTAGGGTATCTCCCCCACGAGGCGGAGGAGGAGGGGGGGTCGCCCCGCCACTCCACGGCTCGAGGGCGGCCCTCTGCGTCACGCTCGATGGAGATTCGAGTCCGGCTGCGGCTGGCAGCCGGCTCCTTTTCTTTTCTTGCGCGGTTGTCGCCCGTAGTCAGTGTTCGGGATGTCACGTCGTGCTCTCGGCGCGGGGGGGGGGGGGGGGGGAATCTTGGCGCTGGCTCCGGCTTCATGTCGCTCTGTGGCCGCGTCGATAAGCTGTTGGATGCGTCTGGTCATGTAGGGGAGCTCGTCAGGCCCAGCCCATTCAACTCGTCTGCGGCCGCCTGGGCGGCGCGCAGGTTCTTGAGAGGCGTGGCATAGACGGGGCGATCTGCTCCCAGCATGTCGGCGATAGTCGCGCCATGTTTCTTGACGACGCCGACGCGGCTCGACCCATCGGGAGGCGGCATGCCGAAGGCGGCACGGTCGACTTCGTGCTAGTGAGCCTCAGTGAGGCGTCTCAAGGTGGCTAGCTTCTGGCCCTCCGCAGCGAGGGCGAGGCGGTGCGCCTCCAATGTCTTGGCGTCCATGTCGGCCGAGATGGGGCCGGACAAGTCATGCAGCACCGTCTGCAGGGCGTCGTGGACGTTTTCGCCAGAGCCGGCACCGTGGCTGATGACCAGTACCTCAGTGATGGCACTGCCGCTGCTATCGGCTCGAGGGAGAGGGTCATTGATGATTACCACGTTGGTGGTGAAGGCATCAAGTGATGCCGTGTCCGAGTCGACAAGCATTGGGTCGGTGGAGCCAACCGATTCCAAGTCCTCGGCAAGCTCGCCGGAGACGTGGAGTTGGTCGAGGAGGCTGACGAGGTGGCTCTCGGGGCAGCCTGTGCCCGCGTCGGATGCGGGCTCGTCGGAGATGCGAGCCTCGCTAAGAAGATCGGCGAGGCAGCTCGCCGCGCAGGCGTCGGCGACGTCTTGCAGCGCGTCGGGGCAAGCGCCATCGGGCGAGCCGGGCTGGCTACGCACGCTGGGAAGGAAGAGGGTTCCCATCCAGAATAGGTCTCCGAACGACAGTGCACCTGGCCCCATGGTGGGCGCCAAATGTCGGGTGGTTGGTGCGACATATGCCAACGGATGGCTTATCATTGTGGGAGCCAATAAAACATCGTCGGTGCCTGGAAACGGGATAAGGCGAAGACATGCATGCCGACGAATCTTACCCAGCTTCAGGGCTCTCCGTGGAGATAACACCCATAATGCGGCTCTGCGGGGTCTCCGCATGATCACTAGCTCGACAAGTAGCTACAAGATGCTCCTTGAGCTGTTCGATGAAAGGATGAAGGAGGGCCAGGCCAGCCCGTTCCTCTCCTTGTTGTGGTGTCTAAAACTATCGAAAGAGAGATCTCCCCTGCATGGGTGCCCTGGGGGTTTATATTGGCCTACCCCCAGGGGTACAATGGTAATCCGGCTGGGCGTGGGCCCTAGCCGTCTGTGTCTACGCCCGCCGGCTTCTCTGCCGACTGGTGGGGCCCGCCGACTAGTGGGCCCCGCCGGCTGCCAGTCCTCTGGTCGATAGGCCGGCCCCACCGCTCGGGGGTCCTGTCAGGGGCTGGTTACTGTGGCCTCGCCCTTAGTGACAAGCGCTTTGTCGTGGTAAGCATGGCTACAACGCTGCTGCCGGGCAGCTCGTCGCTGTAGCCTTACCTCGTCTTATCTCCTTAATGGAGCGTCTCCTTCGAGGGAGTGGACTGGCCGGGTACTGGGAGTCGGCCGTACCCCAGGCCGATTGGGGGAGGCCCGGACGCCTTCAGATGTCTCCTTGACGGATGAGGCCCGCCGCCCACGGGTCATACCGACGGCGCGCCGTGGGTGACATCACGGTCAACATGGCAACAGTGCCGCCCCGGACGGGTGATGGCTGCCCCGTACGGCGCACTATGGCCAGGCGTGTTCCGAGATTCGGGGGTGGCAGGTTTCGCTGTAGCCACGCCCTGTCTCATCGCCGTTATGTGGGTGCAGACTTTGAGGGCACGATCTGGGCCGCCTGCTGAGGGGGGCGGCTTCTTGGAGTCGGCCTTCTTGTGGCCGGCTTCATGGAGCCGGCCCTCTCGGGGCTTTCTTCTAGGAGATTTTTAGGCCTGGGCCGCCTTCGCGCAGCTGGCCTGAGGGGCAGTCAGCTGGAGGAAGGCGGCCCCGCGTCTTGGAAGCTTGAAGGCTTGATCGGCCTATAATTTTTCTGAAGTGCCATGGGGAGCCGGCTAGGCTACCCGTGGTCATTTACTCCGACAATGAGGTAGTACCATGTATGACATCTACATATCTAATTTAGCAGCCAGTAGTAGAAATCATTGTCCGCACAAAGGGATTACTGGTCGAAAATCCTAGCAAAGCACGCAGGCAGGCATAGAACAATACAAGAGAGAGAGACACACACACACACTTACAAGATCATAGCAATGCCTCAGTCCAGGATCTTGGTTGGCCAAGCTGTTAGATCCAGAAGAAACATCGTCCTTGTAGTTTTTGCCAGTTGCATAACAGGTAACAGCGACCTGTTAGTATATTTGAAGTACATTGGGTAGGTGATGTTGGGCGGGTTTAAAGGTGAAAAGTACCTAGGCCGTGGCGGGTGCTTGGTATCTTGCCAGACGGTGGGAATCGGGTTAGAAACGTCAAGGGTGATGACGCTGCGCTAGCTTTCGGGGTCCGGTAAGGAGATTTAGAACCATCGAGTAGGGTGTTTGTGGAGCGGCTTCGGTAGGGTGGACTACGGTGTGGGCGAAGCGGATCTGTGGCCGTGGACGAGGGCGTAGGTGAAGCTACTCCGGTGGTTGGGTTAAGGATGGTGTCGACGATGCGGATCTGCGGCCATGGACGGGGCGTCAGAAGCTGCTCCGGTAGGTTGGATGAGGGTGCCAGGAAGCGGATCTGAGTCGGTGGACTTGTGAGTTGCCAAAGCGGCCCCGGTAGGGTTGAGAATGGTATAGGCGAAGCTACTCCAGTGGGGTTGACGATGGTGTCGGCGAAGCGGCTCCGGTAGGGTTGAGGAAGGTGCCGGCGAAGAGGATTAGAGGCCGTCGACGGGAGCGTCGGTGGGGCAGCTCCGGGGTGTGTGGACGAAGCGTCTCCGGTGGGGAGTACGAATGAGCCACTGCAGATGCGCTGCAGTTGATGAGAGTACCGGCGAAGCAGATCCGGCGCCGTGGACAAGGCCGGCACTGAATGGGCTGTGGTACAATGGTAGATGAGTAGTCTACTTGTTTCTAGGGAGGTGGGAGGGATAGATGTGGCCGCAGAAGCAAATCCGGCGAGGTGGACGCTGCTGGCAGTGAATGGGCTCTGGTACGCCGGTGGATGAGCAGTCTAGGGTTTCGAGAGGGGAGGGGAGAAAGGCCGATGAAGTACGGACGACGTGATGTAAGATGCTCTGGTGCTATGGAGTTAGTCGTTTTTGCGGGAGGGGGAGTGGAAATGGGGGTACCGTGTAGTGGGGGGAACCGGAAGTTACCAAAGCAGCCCCGACCTATTATGTAGATGAGGGCGGTATTGTAACTGTTGGTCTCCGTGCACCAAGGACAAAAGGGGAATTTCGCATGCTAAAGACTAAGGTGGCGGAAAGTTTACAAGGAGGCAGGAGATTTTGCCGTCCGCGGGATCATTCGTATCTAATTTCAACTAATTTTGGACCGTGCTAGCGGGAAGGTCATGCGAGACTGTGTACACGGGGCACGCGTCAGTAGTTAATAACTGGTGTGAAGTCCACCCCAGAAAAAAAGACAATAACTCGGGATGATGCGCCGATAACTTGGACGTTCACCCGGGCGCAGCCAATCATACGGGTGTAGTGCCTCGTTCACAAAAAAGGGATCAAACGCTCAGCCTATGTATTTCTCGTGTAAATAGGTAATTTGGTGCAATTGGTTATTTACTTTAAACATAATGCATTGACGTGTTAGTGTAGAGGCGCACAAAAACAAATGTATATTGCAGTCCGCTACTTAAAATTGTTAGCTCATATGATTACATAGCCTCCATTTCATAAATTGCATACCCGTTGAATTCATATATGAATATTACATATATTACTTCAGAATAGAACTTTAAATCATCCAAGACTAATGATTTTGAATGCAAGAGTAACAATGGTGCATGTACATGATAGCTACATTGGTTGTTTGAAGAAACGTCACTATAACTTTGGCATGCACAACTGAAAAGGTTTATTTAAATAGAAAAAATTGTGATACGTGAGTGTCCAATCTTTATAGCATTGAATCGATATTGTACCTTTGGCCACAATACGAAGTAGATATTGATTTATGTTCAAGTGATGCACGTCCACGATCGCTAGATAGTGATACGTGAATGAATTCTGCAATCTCTCTCACACGCATACATATCTCACTTCCCTGTGGGCATCGGAATCACACACGCGCAGTTCGTGTATTTCTCTCCTCCCATCAAGGTTAGAATTCGTCTTTCTACCCCGTCCTATGAGTCTCTCACACAGAAACACACACGCTCTCTCTGTCGAACACGCCCACCCCTTTAATTCTGCCCACCCACTGCCACTAATGTCTCAAAGTATAATAATTTCTCTCACACATATGCCTAAGGTTAACTCGAGTTCCAGAACCATATGAATACATACAATGGGATTCCAGCAGAGCACCTTTTGTTTTGAGATTTTGCTCTCTCTCTCTCCCTCTGGTCATTTACTAGACCCGTATGAATACACACATATACAATGGGATTCCAGAACCATATGAATACACACATATGCCTAGGCTACCCGTGGTCATTTACTCCGACAGTAGTCCCCGAAGCTGGTTGGGCTCCGAGGCAACAAAAAGAGTCGAGAAGCTCAAACAGCTTCCTATCTTGAGGAGCCGGAAACTGGGAGCCGGCCTTGATTAGGTGCGCCGTCTTCTGTAGGGCTTCGAAGTTTGTAGGCGGGAACCAAGCGGCGCGCGAGTCAGGCTGCGGGCTGACCGCTCGTCGCCCGCGCGCCACGTGGCACCCAGTGGCTGGAAGGGCCTGCCAGCCCACGCGCGCGACGGGACGCCGCCGCAGTCTGGGGCCCGCCACTACCGGGCCACGGTCCATGCTCGGATCTTTTGCGGCTCGGACGGACCGCGTGCCTCCCAGCGGCGGTTACCGCACGCCGTGAAGGCGCAATAAGCACGGGATGTGGGGGAGTGGGCGCAGTTAATCCCACGTCCCCCCACGCCTCGCCTCCTCGGCTTCGCCGCACGAGGCTATAAGTAAGGGGGAGGAGGGGGAGTGGCAAACGCTCGCACGCTCGCCCTCGCCCCGCCCCTTCCTTTTCTTCTTCTTCTCTGTCGCCACAACTCCCCGCCGCTGCCCGGCTCTTCCGCGAAACTCCTTGGCTCGCCGTTGCTTTGTCGTGACAGGGTCGCACGTCTCCCCGTCTCCGCATCTTTCTCGTCGCCGCGCCATTCTCATGGCGCTGTCGAGCTCCTGGGACGGCTCCAATTTCCACGGCGACCACGTCGACTTTCTCCGCCGGATGCGGCGGCTGTCGGGCGCGGACTACGTGTGGGTCCGTCTCGCGCCGGAGAGGGAGATCTCGCCGGCACCGGAGGAAGACGAGCGGGTAATCTTCTGCTCGCATTGCCTGCGCGGCTTCGGCCTGCCGGCGAGCGGGTTCTTCCGCTCCTTCCTTGAATTTTATCATCTCCAGCCGCATCACCTTACTCCAAACGCAGTGATGCTGTTGTCAGCCTTTGTCACCCTATGTGAGGGTTTTCTTGGCGTCCTCCCCACCCTCGAACTGTGGGGAGAATTCTTCCAGTGCAAGCTTGGCACTGTTGTCGCGGGCGTGCCCGCCCCATGCGGCGCCTTCATCGCCGTGCGGAGGACGAGCGACAACAACCCGTTTTCGTCCATCCCGCTGATCCAGTTGGTGAAGCTTTGGTAGAAATCTTACTTCTACATGAAGAACATCGCTCCGCAAGGCGACTTCGTCAACCTGCCGGCTTATGTAGCCGGCCCGCCGGCTAGGAGGCAGCCTTCATGGTCCTTCCGGGCCAGTTCGCTGTCTCCGGGCGGGGCCGCCTCCGTTGCCCGGCTCCGGGTGATGATCCAGTCGGAGGGTCTGTCCGGGGCCGACTTGGTGGCCGCCTTCATGGAGCGCCGGGTGCTCCCGCTCCAAGGCCGACCTCACATGATCGGCCAGATGAGAGGCCGCTTCGACTCGTGCTGGCTAAGCACCAAGGAGATGCCTCATGCCGAGGTGTCTTATATGGTGAATTATATTTCCAACTGCAAGCCCACCGAGGAGTGGCAGTATGGCAAGGAGCCATACTCTCGCGCCAATCCTCCACCTATAGTAAGCTTCTCTTCCTTTTTTCTTTTCTTTGCTTATTGCCGAGTTCATGATGGCCGACTCCTGACCAGCCGGCTTGTTTTTGGCAGAACCCCATGCTTCCGCCGGCAGCCGGGGCTGCAGGGGTGGAACGCCAGTTCCTCCCCGACCGCACGATGGACGACGTAGATGACCCGGACCTGGGGGCGGCCGTCATGGAAGACGACGTCGCGGGGGAAGGTGGCAATGCAGGTGGGTCTGGGCTCGGGGCCGCCTTTGAGGACTGGTCGGATGACGACGAGGCCGAAGTCATTCCGCGCAGCCGACCGCCGCCCGATCACCAAGGCGCGGGCCCATCTGCCGGGCCGGCTTCCCATGGTGGCGCGCAGAAGCGCAGGGCCGTGACGACCCACTTCGGCAGTCGGCCAAAGAAGCCCAAGAGTAACGCGGCGGCGACCAACCGGGACGAAGCGGCCGCGAAGGCAGCCCGCTTCCGCAAGGTGGTGAAGCAGCCGCAGGCGGTCTCAGCGTAACTGTCGCTGTTCTCACGCCTTTCTTTTTTCTTCTTCGGTTGATGTTCTTCCAAGCCTTTTTCTCAACTTATCAAATAGGGCCCCTCTTTCCCTTGGGCGGGTCCCGGCCGCCTCTATAGTCGGAGCCGTGGGAGGGTCTTCAAGCTCCCGCCGTGTGGATCCCCGCACCGACCTCCTAGAGGCAACGGAGCGGAACATGCGGGAAGCGCGGGAGGAGCAGGAGGCGGAGGAGCGGAGGGCGGCTCGGGAGGCGAGGGAGAAGTCGACGGAGGCGTGAGCCGGCGCGGCCGCCAAGGCCCAGGCGGAGGCCGCAGACGCGGAGAGGGAGGCGGAGGCCCGCAGAACCAGCCTCCGCAACTCGTCATTCCTCTCCGTGCCGTGGCTCCCGACATCACAGTGCCCCCGTCGGAGGAGGCTGGCCGCGGCCAGCTGGAGATGGAGAAGGAGGTGGTGCCGTCGCCGCCGATTGGAGCGGACCAAGGAAGCCGGCCTGATGCGCCACCCGTGCAGCCGGCTGGAGGCGAGCCGGTCGTGGGAGGGGATCTTGTGATCTCGTCACCATCTCGCCGGACCGCAGGGAAGGCGACTTCAGCGCCGGACGCGCAAAAAACTGTGGGCGCCAGCTCGTCGGCCCAGGACCTGGAAGCGGCCAACGATAGCTCGTCCGGGTGGACGTCAGGCGATGGGACGGCCGTCCTGAACGTGGCGGCGCAGGACGTCCGGAACCGGCTGGAGGCCCAAGCCACCGCGCTGAAGCAGTACACTCAGGAGTTTCTGACGACGCGAACGGTTATTCGGGTGAGTCCTCCTGCTCTTCGTCGATTGCTCTTGATTTCTTCCGTGGGGGTGCGTCAGCGCACCCACTGGGTGTAGTCCCCGAGTTCCGAGTCGGCTGCTGAGCAGACGGCTTGGAACTTCTTGGAAGACTTTGATTGCCGTCTTGTTCTTACTCACGTCCCTTGTCTTATCTGCAGGAGTACCACAACCTCCGCGTAGCTTCCTTCAACTCCCAGGCCCAGGAGTTGAATCAGAAAGCCACTGATCTGACCGAGAGCCGGAGTAAGTGCTTCGTTTTTTTAAGTGGGGGCGCGTCAGCGCACCCACTGGGTGTAGTCCCCGAGATTCGGGCCGACTGCCAAGTAGTCGGGTCGGATCTTTTCCTGATGACTTCTTTCTTCATATTTGCAGGGGCCAATGCCGACTTGAGGGGCCAGCTAAGCGGAGCCCAGTCCACCCTTCGCGCCAAGGAGGTCGAGTGTGCCGCCCTGGCTCAGGAGCGCAATCGCCTGGCCAAGAAGCTGGCCGACCAGGAGGAGAGCCACAAGGCGTCCCTGAAGGCGGCACAGGACAGCGAGGCCGCCCTCAAAGCCGAGTATGAGACCGAGGCGGCGAACTGGGCCGAGACGAGGTAGGCGCTGAGCCAAGGCTACAGCCGGGTGGAAGACTTAATCGACGATAGGCCGCCTTCTTCCTCGCTTCCTTGCCTGCCTCCTACTATCTGGTTCGTCTTTTGACTTTGTACTACTGCTTTCTTCTTTGTGCAGATTACTTTCCTGGTTACTCTGCTACCGCCACCCAAGCCATCGAGGCCTACCGCGACGAGCGACGGCAGGCGGGGGCCGAGATCGTGCTAGGTGCCAGCCGGTCACTTGAGGAGCAGCTTCTGGGGCTTGAAGCCCGCCTGCAGCCGGCCCACCGCATGCTCCGCCGTCTTCAGCACGCCGGGGCGCAAGTGCTGGCCGCCCTCTGGCCTGGCGAGGGGATTCCGCGCACCCCAAGTCGGACTGCCGACTGGCTGGAGGTCGCAGCCGGCCACTTCGAGGCTTGGAAGGCTTCAGCAGCCCGGTCCGGCACTGGGCGGGCACTGGAGTTCGTGCAAGCCTGGTATCCTGGGTTGAACTTGGACCAGCTGAGTACCTGGCTGCAGGAGGCTGGCGAGGAGCTAGAGGCGGTGCGGCCGACTATCGTCCAGCGCGCCTCGGCAATCGCCGAGTACACCGACACCAGCGCCTTTGCCCCTGAGGTGGATGATGCCGGCGTCGCTATGCCGGAGGAGTGGTTCGGGCTGAACCCGGCAGAAGGTGAGGAATCGGCGGAGGAGATTGCCTCCAGCGATGAGGGCGAGGGGGAAGAGGGAGAGGATGGTGAAGACGTTGTGCCAGACGGCGAAGCGACCAGCCCGCCTCAGCTTGATCATGCCTCCAGCAACGATGCCGAGACTCACCAGCCGGTCACTCCTCCAGCCAGCACTGCCGACTCCACCAACCTGCCCAACTCGCCCATCGTCCATCCGCCGTCCTTGCTTTCCTGCTTGTTACTCTTTTGAACAATCTTTAAATTTGCGCAGTTCCACCCACTGGGGTGTTGTCGGTGTCAAAACCGGCGGATCTCGGGTAGGGGGTCCCGAACTGTGCGTCTAGGCCGGATGGTAACAGGAGGCAGGGGACACGGAGTTTTACCCAGGTTCGGGCCCTCTTGATGGAGGTAAAACCCTACGTCCTACTTGATTAATATTGATGATATGGGTAGTACAAGAGTAGATCTACCACGAGATCAAAGAGGCTAAACCCTAGAAGCTGGCCTATGGTATGATTGTATGTTATGGTTGTTGTCCTACGGACTAAAACCCTTCGGTTTATATAGACACCGGAGATGGTTAGGGTTACACAAGGTCGGTTACAAAGGAGGAGATATCCATATACGTATTGCCTAGCTTGCCTTCCACGCCAAGTAGAGTCCCATCCGGACACGAGACGAAGTCTTCAATCTTGTATCTTCGTAGTCTAACAGTCCGGCCAATGGAGATAGTCCGGCTGTCCGAAGACCCCCTAATCCAAGACTCCCTCAGTAGCCCCTGAACCAGGCTTCAATGACGATGAGTCCGGCGCGCAGTATTATCTTCGGCATTGCAAGGTGGGTACCTTCTCCGAATACATCACAGAAGAATTTGAATACGAGGAGAATGTCCGACCCTGCAAAATAAGTTCCACATTCCACCATAGAGAGAATAACATTTTCGCAGATCTAATTTGCTGGCTTGTTTTGGAAGCATGACGTTATGTCATGGCCTGGTGATTATTCGAACCGTTTCTTTTAACTAGCCCCGCACATAACGCGAGGCAGTTTTCCGACACGTCTTGTCAAAGCAGAGATCATGTCCCCTTATTACGGGATTCTCATCAATACGGACGTGGGTAACCCAACCACGCCATCAATTGCGGTGCTTGGGGGATATGCGAGTTTTACCAGGCAAGTGGGGACGCTTAGTTTTGTCTGCCCATATAAAGGGATAAGGATCCACCTTTCTATCCACGCCTTCTTCCTCCTTTGCTCATCCGCTTTCGCACACTCGAGCTCTAGCGCCCAAGTCCGCACTTCCTACCTCGACCTTCTCCAATCATGTCCAGAGCGGGAGGCAAGTGGATGGTCTCTTCCGTCATGGAGGGAGACATCAAGAAACTAAGGAGAGCCGGATACCTGCCCGACGACATCGTGCACCGGCTCCCAGATGAGGGGCAGCTCATCCCCACCCCCAGGCCCCATGAGAGGGTGGTATTCCTCACCCATTTCCTCCGCGGACTGGGATTCCCTCTCCATCCCTTCGTCCTTGGGCTCATGTTTTATTACGGCCTGGATTTCCACGATCTGCCCCCGAACTTCGTCCTCAACATCTCGACGTTTATCGTCATGTGTGAGGCCTTCCTCCGCATCAAGCCTCACTTCGGCTTATGGCTGAAGACCTTCAATGTCAAGCCGAAGGTAGTGGGCGGCCGCCAGGCGGAGTGCAGAGGCGCCATGGTGTGCAAGATGCCCAACATAAAATGGATCGAGGGCTCCTTTGTGGAAACCATAAAGGGGTGGCAATCGGGGTGGTTCTATATCACCGAGCCGCGCGATCCCGCATGGGTAGCGGCCCCCGAGTTCCGATCTGGCTTCCCCATGCGGCTCACCTCCTAGAAAGAGAAGGGCCTGTCCTGGGGTAATTCAAAAGAGCTGACCGGACTCCAAACATGTATTCAAAACATGGTGGACAAGAAGCTCAAGCTTGTCAACATAGTCTAGGTTATGCCCATCCACCGGATACTCCCGTGCCAACAACGGGAGTTTACCTTGTGGGAGTTCAGTCCGGCGCAGCACCGAACTCTGAACAGGCTCTTTGACACGACTCATGAAGACGCCTGGAGGGTGCTATTCAAAAGTGCCGAGGTCCCTCCCCCCATTACTGAGGATCGCCGATTCAGCGCGAAGTGCCAAGCTAGTGCGGTAAGCTGCTTTACCTTTCATAGGATACTTATTTTTTTTTATATAGATTGACTCTATGCGGGATCTAAACCCCCGTACCTTTGACAGGACTGGCAGAAGATGGCCAGACAGATCGACTGTCCGGCTCCCTTGCCCGAAGGCCCCGCAGACGCTCTTCTGGCCAAAGATGTTGACTCCGGCCCCTTATAAGGTGCCGGAGAAGACCAAGAAGGCCAAGGGAGCTCGAAAGAGTTCCCGACGCCCGGCGTCGTCGAACTCACCGTCCGATGACTCTGCGGCGCACTCTTCCCCCAAAGACGAGGAAGAAGAAGAAGATGCTCCCCCACTGACTGGGGGAGACAGAAAAAGGAAGGCCGCCCCAACTGGGGGGGCCTAAGGGTCCAAGAAGGGAAGGACTCTCCTTCCAGATAGCTCCACCGTCGCTGACGAAGGCGAAGACGAGTGGTTGCCCAGGGCCAAGCCCCCGGGGAGATCGTAAGTATTCGGATACCAAAGTAATCCGCAAGATTCCTTTGTCGCACTGCTTTCCCTAATCGCCGAACATAATTACGCAGGCCGCCACGAGCCAATATCGAGGTATCATCGGACGGCTCCCTGGGCTCGTCGGACATGGATAGCGATCCAGTCCCGACCGCCACCTCCCCTCATCCTGCCGACGCGCGAGGTGTTGTCTCAAGAGGCACCGGATCGAGGGGAGACAGTCCCGGAGGCGCCTCAAGGCGACCTTCCGGACTCCGGGAGCCGAGGGGACGGGGCCCCCGAGAGCTCCGAGTTCGGCCCTCAGCCGAACACCGTGCCGGACCCTCCAGCGGTTCCGGGCTCGGGCAGGCGGTCTCCTTCTAAGAGGGGCCAGACGCTGTGCCGGTGACCTCTGTCCATCCAGAGGCACCGGACAATCTGCTGGAAGCGCTTCGCAGCGCTTCCATCGACGAGGAGCACCGCACTATCATGAGTGCGGTGATCCAGAAGGTTCAGTCCGCCAAGAGCGGATTGACTGAAGCCTGTGCCAGCCTTCTAACAGGCTTTGAGGTAAGTGTTTTAAAATGTAGTAGAAATATTACCGCATAGACAGTAGCCCCTGATGCTTTGTTCGGTGTTCACAAAAAGCCGAACAGAGGATCAAATAATATCGCAGGAGTCTAACATAAGTATGTCAATATGCATATGCAGGCTTCGCTGCTGGCGTCTGCCGCACTAACTGCGGAGGTCGCCATACTGAAGCAAGACCTCGAGGGGTCCAAGAAGGAGCTTGGCCTTGCCAAGAGGCAGCTCGAGGAGAACAAAGGTAAGTAATACCCCATCTATAGATATGTATATAAAAAAAGGACGCAATTGCAAAATGACAGGATCATTGTATGTTTGCCAGGGGCCACGACTGAGGTGGCGACCCTGAAGCAAGCGCTGAACAAGGCCGAAGATACAACGGCCAAGGAGCGCACCGAGCGAGAGAAGCATGAGGCTCGGGTGGGCGAGGTGCAGCAAGAGCTCCAGGCTCTCGTGACGAAGCACGAGGCGTTGGAGCTTGACTTGAAGACGCGAGAGTCTGAGCTTGCCGCAGCCCGTGAGAGCGCAAAGAGTGCCAAGGCCTAGGCTCAAAAGGCCCTTCAGGAGATCGACGTGCTGAACGGGTAAGGCTTTCTATATGCAAAGCAAGCATGTAAAAATAAATTACCGATTACTTACCCGGATCCAGAGCTCTTCAGGAGCATTCGCAGATTTGCCCCGCAGTGTGTCCGATGCCGCACAATATTACCAGGCCGAGGACGGAAGCTCGACGGAGAAGTTGTTCTGGTCTCAGTATGCTGAGGCCGAACATCTAGTGCCGATGAGCGACCAACTGAAGCAGATGGTCGAGCTACATAAGGCAGCCGATCAGGCCATGAAGGGCTTTATAGTCCGGCTGTGGCCTGGCGACGCCCTTCCGAATAGCTTCTTCGGCCTGGTGAGGCGGCTTGTGGATGCCTGCCCACGGCTAGAGGTCGTCAAGCGATCCGTCTGCATTGAAGGTGCACGCCAGGCTTTCGCCTGTGTAAAAATGCAGTGGGTCAAGCTAGACGCCGTGAAGCTGATCAAGGAGGGGCCGCCGGAGGGCAAGGAGCACCGCCACACCGAGATGTACTATGAGGGTGTTCTACCGGGTGCCCGTCTTATCGCGAATGAGTGTCCAAAAGATGTAATATTTGAATGAGACTTGCCCGTTTTATCCTGTATGTATGAAAACTTGTTTCATATGCGCTATGCAACGCTTGTTGGAATTTAAAATATTACCTTCTGTTTGGCTGTTTATCCAATCTGAGAGATGGCTAGTCCTCGGCTTCTGCCCCCATGCCACGAGTGCTGGGGTGTTCGGGATAAACCTGACCACTCTTGTTCCCATGTTTGGGTCCTTTGAGGGAGGTGCTCAGCACAACGAACAAGGCAACCGGACTAATAATGCTTTATCACTCTCACTTAGCCATAGAATTCTATAATTTTAAATTTCGGCGAAGCCCCTGTGAGGGAGTCCTGGATTAGGGGGTCTCCGGACAGCCGGACTATCTCCATTGGCCGGACTGTTAGACTATGAAGATACAAGATTGAAGACTTCGTCTCGTGTCCGGATGGGACTCTACTTGGCGTGGAAGGCAAGCTAGGCAATACGTATATGGATATCTCCTCCTTTGTAACCGACCTTGTGTAACCCTAACCCTCTCCGGTGTCTATATAAACCGAAGGGTTTTAGTGCGTAGGACAACAATCACAACATACAATCATACCGTAGGCTAGCTTCTAGGGTTTAGCCTCTCTGATCTCGTGGTAGATCTACTCTTGTAACACCCATATCTTCAATATTAATCAAGAAGGACATAGGGTTTTACCTCCATCAAGAGGGCCCGAACCTGGGTAAAACTTCGTGTCCCTTGCCTCCTGTTACCATCCGTCCTAGACGCACAGTTCGGGACCCCCTACCTGAGATCCGCCGGTTTTGACACTGACATTGGTGCTTTCATTGAGAGCTCCGCTGTGCCGTCGCCACAAGGAAGGATGTCTCGTCCCGTCTTTAAAGACGACACTATCGCTGAGGGAGCTCTGGCTATCAGCCAAACTCTCTGGCTAGGTGGTTTTCTTATGACCACCTGTTCGGCTGCTGCACCGACGATGACTTCTCGGGTCATCGAAAGCAATCTTCACATCAACTCGGAACTCGCCGAACAGTTAGATCCAATGGAGCTCTTTTCCCTGAACGAGCTCTTGGATCATATCGCCGCCCTGGGAGTCGCTACAGACTACGATCAGATTGGGCCTAAACCCGATCTAAGAGAAATTAACTCTCCCCAGGTCACCCATCACGTTGCAGTGGTGGAAGAACAATGCGGCAAAACTTCATCTATCTTAAGGACTAGCTACGTCCGGATTCCCGATCCCTCCAAGCCGGATACCCGCGGAGGGGAGGATGTCACTCAAAGGATGAACCCAGAATCAGGCAGCGGGCCAGATTTACCGAAAAACATCCAAGAATCCAAACTTTCGAGTTCGGAAACTCCTTGGCCACTGAGCCTCAGATTGGGTGAGGATTCGGATTCAATTCCACCCACCCACCCAAACATACGTGATCTATCCCAAATTAGGCAAGAGCCCGTAGAAACAGTACACCATTACTGGGCCAGATTCCTCCTGGTCAAGAACAGGATAAAGGACTGCCGCGAGGAAGACGCAATTTCACTCTTCTGCAATAATTGCACGGACAAGGGAATCCTCAACGCCATAAGTCGTCACAAAATTACATGCTTTGCCGACTTAGTGTCCATAGTATGAAAGTACTGTGCGATGGAAAGTGCCTGGAAAACCGAAATAAAATTTTGGGATAATCCGGCCCTGAATACAAACCCAGTCCGAAATAAAAGGGTGCATTATCACAATACACCTGGGTTAACTACCAAAAAGCAAAAGCCCTCTACGGGCCAAGCAACCGTACTGGAGGGATGGCTCAACGGACCCTGCAAAATTCATAGTACAGCGGATGCGATACCGATGCACAGCCTTAGAGCATGCTGGATACTCCGACAGGTGGCCAAAAGTGGTGAGGATCTACTCCTCCCAAAAACCACAGAGCACCACCCTGAGGACAACAGTACGGTCTTAACGGTCTTTGAGACCTTCGCGTCAAATAAAAGACGGAAGGGAACACTCCGCAGCACGTCCGAAATCTGCCACATAGCAGAAACAAATCCTTGGAGCGACACGACTATTACCTTCAATTCCAGTGACGAACCTAAATTCCAAACAGACCGAGTACCAGCCGCACTGGTCCTCAGTCCAATCATGGACGGCTTTCGACTCACCAAGGTACTCATGGACGACGGCAGCGGATTAAACCTCATCTATGAGGAAACTCTTCAGAAGATGGAAATAGACTAGAGCCGCATTAAGCAAAGAAGCACAACCTTTAGAGGAATCATCGCCAGTCGGGAAGCACGCTGTGCCGGAAAAATCACACTAGGCGTGGTATTCGGCACGCCGGATAATTACAGGTCCGAAGAAATTACATTCCAAGTGGCCCCGTTCAGCAGCGGATACCACACTCTATTAGGGCGGGAGGCGTTTACAATCTTCCAAGCCATACCCCATTACGGGTACATGAAGCTCAAAATGCCCGGGCCCAACGGAATCATCACTCTTGTTAGTGATCCGGACATAGCACTCCGCGCCGAAAATAAGACAGCTGCACTGGCCCTTGAGGCACTATCCGAAGCCCTAGCAGCCAAAGAACTAATTGCGCTGCGCTCCATGGTGAACAGGGATGACGTGATACTCGATAAAAGATCCAAGTCCACCTCCTTTAAGCCAGCGGATGAAATAGTCAAATTCCAAGTCCATCCAACGGACCCTACAAAAACAGCTTCCATCGGGGCACAATTAAACCCTGATGTTGACACCGCACTGCGAGAGTTCCTACATGAGAACTGGGACATTTTTGCCTGGCACCCTTCAGACGTGCCAGGAATCCCACGTAGGCTGGCCGAACACAGCCTAAATATCCTAAAAGGATTCAAGCCAGTCAAGCAGGCTCTTCGATGTTTCTCCGAGCCTAAAAGACAAGCCATGGGAGAGGAACTAGCCAAGCTATTGGAGGCCGGATTCATAAGAGACATAAAAATCCAGACTGGCTAGCAAACTTGGTGATGGTGCCAAAGAAGGACAAATCTTGGCGCTTGTGCGTCGATTTTAAGGACCTTAATAAGGCCTGCCCATAGGATCCCTTCCCCCTCCCCACATCGATCAAATCATCGATGCTACCGCATCACACGATTCATTGTGTTTCTTCGACGCATACTCTGGCTACCATCAAATCAAAATGGCAGAGCCAGACCAATCCGCAACGACATTCATCACACCATACGGCCCATTCTGCTTCAACACAATGCCCTTCGGGCTAAAAGACGCCGGTGCAACATATCAGCGCATGATTCAGACATGCCTGGCAAACCAGATCGGCTAAACAGTGGAGGCATACGTGGATGACGTGGTCATTAAAACCAAGCATGTTGAAACCCTAGTAGACAACTTGAGGGTCACATTCGACAACCTCCGAACATATGACATCAAGATCAATCCGGAAAAATGCATTTTCGGTGTACGAGCAGGAAAGCTCCTGGGATTCATCGTCTCCAGTAGAGGTATTAAAGCTAATCCGGCCAAAATCCGAGTGTTGTCACAGTTGGCTACCCCAACTGACCTCAAACAAATACAGAAATTAACTGGATGCGTGGCGGCTCTAAGCCACTTTATCTCCCATTTGGGAGAAAAGGCATTACCCCTTTATCGCCTCCTATGGCGCGCCAAACACTTTGAGTGGACAGACGCCGCCATGGCCGGACTGAACGAAATAAAAGCCATATTGGAAACAAACCCAATCCTGGCCGCGCCAAACACTAGCGAACCAATGCTATTATACATTGCGGCAACTCATCAAGTAGTAAGCGCAGTGCTTGTCATCGAGCGAGAAGCGGACGGACACAAATTTCCCCTTCAAAAGCCGGTTTACTACGTGTCCACAGTCCTTACCCCATGCAAATCACGGTACCCACATTATCAAAAGATAGCGTACGCGGTATTTATGGCATCCCGGAAGCTGCGACACTACTTTCAAGAGTGTTCGATAACGGTAGCCTCGGAAGTGCCACTTAACGATATTATAAACAACCGCGACGCGACGGGACGGATTGCCAAATGGGCCTTTGAGCTCCTCCCGTTCGACATAACTTACAAACCACGGCGAGCTATTAAATCGCAAGTCTTGGCTGACTTTGTCGCTGAATGGACGGAAGCCGAACTCTCTAGAGAGTATGGCACATATTCAAACTGGATCATGCACTTCGACGACTCCAAAATGTTGGCTGGTCTGGGGGCTGGCGTCATTTTGACGTCCCCAATAGGAGATACCATTCAATACGTACTGCAGATAATGTATACAGACTCCAACAACGCAGCCGAATATGAGTCCCTTCTCCATGGTCTCCGGATGGCAGTATCCATGGGCATTCAACGCCTAGAGGTGCGCGGGGATTCAAACCTCGCGATATCTCAAATAAATGGAGACTTTGATTCCAAGGATCCAAAAATGGCCGCTTATCGCAATGCCGTCCTAAAAATGTCAGCTCGGTTCAAAGGGCTCGGATTTCACCATGTGGCTCGGGAAAACAATCAGGCGGCGGATATCCTCGCCCGCATTGGCGCCAAACGCGACGCAGCCCTCCCAACATTTTTCTGGAAAGGATTTTCAAGCCATCCGTAGCATGGGAAGGGTACACCGGTAACAACAGTCCGGACCCGGCCAAAATACCCGATATCGAACTCCCTCACACAATCGGAGGCTCCGCCACCAAAATAACACAATCAGCCCACGAAATAATGGCCATTATTGCCCCATGGACAGAACCATTCCTGGCCTACTTAACTAGACAGGAACTCCCGGAGGACCAAAATGAGGCACGCTGCATAGTGCGGCGATCAAAGGCCTACAGGGTCCATGAGGGAGAATTGTACAAAAAAAGCGCTACCGGAGTCCTTCAACGGTGCATCTCCGAAGCGGAAGGACGGAACCTTTTGGCAGAAATTCACGCTGGACTCGGCGTTCATCACGCCGCAGCCCTGGCTCTTGTGAGAAAGGCCTGCCGTACAGGATTCTATTGGCCAACGGCCCGGGCAGACGCACAGGACTTAGTCCAGCATTGCGCCGGTTGCCAGCTCTTTGCAAATCAAAGCCATATGCCACCCACCGCCCTCCGAACAATCCCCATTACATGGCCCTTTGCGGTCTGGGGGCTTGACATGGTTGCACCCCTTAAAGGTGGAACCCACAAGAAAAAATACTTATTGGTCATGGTGGATAAATTCACCAAATGGATAGAGGCCAAACCGGTTAAAAGAGCCGAATTCGGACCGGTGATAGATTTCATATCCGGGGTTGTACATCGCTACGGCGTCCCCCACAGCATCATCACTGATAACGGCATGAACTTCCCGGCCGACAAGGTAAAACTCTGGTGCAGCAAAATGGGCATCAAGCTCGATTATGCTTCAATCTACCACCCACAAACCAACGGTCAAGTCGAATGAGCAAATGGTCTTATAATGAGCGGCATTAAACCCAGACTAGTGTGCTCCTTAACAGAGTCTGACACGCACTGGGTAGAAGAGCTCGACTCCGTACTCTAGGGGCTGTGGACCACGCCAAATCGTAGTACCGGATACACACCATTTTTTATGGTGTACGGCGCAGAGGCAGTCCTGCCCTGTGACATAATTCATGACTCACCTCGAGTGCGCATGTACGAAGGAAGAGAAGCCGATCTCGATCGGCAGGACAGTCTGGACACCTTGGAGGAAGAGCGCGACGTAGCCAAAGCCCGTTCCGCATTTTACCAGCAACAGGCTCGTAGATACCAAAGCAGAGAAGTACGAGCCAAAACTTATAACGTTGGCGAACTAGTTCTCCTGCTGCCGGATAAGAA